>NC_051228.1:3495554-3750554 GCF_015220715.1 Pygocentrus nattereri
AAATAAATAAATAACCAAACAAATAAATAAAAAGCAAGATGTAGCATGTTATAAGTGCTGTGTGTGCAGTAATACCACATTTGTTTGACTGGAACGCAGAACTGTGCTTTGGAGATGCAGCAACTGGGTGGATTTATTTGTTTATAATTATGCACTAGCAACCAGAAAAGCAACAATTCTGGGGCACCAGGCTGCACACTTGGGTGTGAAAGTAAATAAATCAATTAATAAATAAAAGCCTTCAAAGCTCCGTGTTACTTTCTATCAGTCCATGTTGCCTCAGCCCCCTTAAGAAAAGGCGTAAAAATTAAAAACATTAAACGCTGATTAAATTTTCTTCAGATTATCTGATTATTTATGCTCCTTATAATAGACATAAGGTTATAGACACTACAGAAATAAACAGAATACTGATGACATGCTGCTCTGATTATAGTGTTTCAATCAGGATTTAGTTCAACCCACACGCAAATATCAGCCTGCAGCTTGCCTGCCCAACTGTAAACACATCTCTCAGCTGTGAACAGAGCCGGAAACTGAGCTCTCTTTGTGTTTATAGAAAAGGATATACATTTGGAAAAAGCAAGACCCGCATTATGCACTGATCTCGATGCAACATCCCCAGAGTAATGGTCGCAGTGTGTCTTTAAGAGAGAACTGAAACATGTTACCATGGAAACCAAAAGAACTGGCACAGCAGCTGCTCTCAGATACACCAGTGTTATAATCCAAGAAACAGTAAAGCTATTGATGCCACTGTAGCATGAGCCAAAATAACAACAGATAAACAAAATCAGATTTAGCCCATACTAATAACCGTTCAACAGCTTTATAACACGTATCATTGCAAATGAGTAGCACACAAATGCAAAACCAGACATAAAAAAAGACTGCTATGTTAGCTATTCCATGCAATTAAGACTCAGTGAGATGGATTTAGTGCTTTAAATGGCCTGAAACACAAACATGATGCGGTCTGGTCTCACAGAAGCCTCGCTGCTGTAATGCCACTCCCAATTCCCCAAAGAGCTTGGCAGCCAAAAACATATCATTAAACATGTAGAAAATGAATTCAGAGATAATACAGTGCGGCATTGGTTGTTTTATCACTGACATGGCTCTTTCAGTAGTGATGTGAAAGGCATTCTATCCTAAAAGCGGACAAAAGAGCTCTGTCTGAGGGGCGTGTTCATCACTGCACGACAGAGATGCTGCTTAATAATGACTGAAAAAGAGACTGAACTAATCACACAAGATACTATTTTGTACGTGTTGCCTATTTGCTCTATTCTTTCTAATGAAAGTTGTATAACGAAATCATGTAAAACACAGTTTATGAGGAAAATCTATGGAAGGGATAAAGAAAGCTGGTCCTGCAGCAGACCAAGGCAGAGTATTAGAGCAGTGCATGTGTGTAAGGGATAGGAAGGGGGTGGGGGCATGTGCTTTGAGTGAAAACTGGGTCAGTGTGCTGTGATGTGTTTGAGCGAGAAGGCTATCATAGGCAAACAAGGAGGATGATACAAAAGGGAACCCTGCTCATGCACATGATGAAAATGTATAGCTCTTTTATACATAATACTGATTATTATATATGCATAACTAAACTAATAGACCATTAGTCAAGATATGCAGCTTATTATGAACAGTGATTGAACAGCAGAACCAGCAAAATAGGACCATTTGCATGGATATACACCAATCGGACATAACATTATGACCTTGTTTCTGTGCTCATGGTCAATTTTATCAGCTCCACTTACTGTATAGGTGCACTGTGTAGTTCTACCACAACAGATAGTAGTCCATCTGTTTCTCTGATACTTTGTTCCCACTGATGAAGGACTAGAGGATGATTAACACAAACTGTGCAGCAGCAGATGAACTGTCGTCTCTGACTTTACATCTACAAGGTGGACCGACAAGGTAGGAGTGTCTAATAGAGTGGACAGTGAGTTGACACAGTGTTTAAAAACTCCAGCAGCACTGCTGTGTCTGATCCTCTCAGACCAGAGCAACACACACTAACACACCACCACCATGTCAGTGTTAGTGCAGTGCTGAGAATGACCCATCACCCAAATAGTACCTGCTCTATGAGGGTCCATGAAGGTCCTGACCACTGAAGAACAGGATAAAAGGGGCTAAAAGTAGAGAAACAGATGGACTACAGTCTGTAACTGTAGAACTACAAAGTGGGGTTGATAAAATGGACAATGAGCATAGAAACAAAGAGATGGTCATAATCTTATGCCTGATCAATTAATTTAGATTTCTGATATTAGATACCTTGCTCAGTAAGAGGCAGCATGATAAACCTTTCGAAAATGAATTAATAAAGGGACGGTATGTCTGTGGCAGCAGATTCTGATAGGCTCCTTTATGCCTCACCTCTGAAAGTAGCTCAGGATCCTCCTGCTCCCTTTTTTCTCTCTGCACGGTCCCCATGCGGCTCATGCTGCCCAACGTGCTCTGGCTATATGGCCTGACGAACTTTATGTCACTCAACCGCGAGTCAGTGGTTCCGCACACCTCATAATTATATACATGCTGCAAAGTGCCATCAGCATATCCTGGTGGGTAATAAGGAATCACTGGAAGGTTTGCAGCCGACTTGTAGAACAATCTTTTCTGCCTCCACTTATAGATTTTCACTGAAATGATAGCAATGACTGAGAAAATGAAGAGGACAGAAACCGCAGCAAGAGCCAAGACTAGGTAAAAAGTCATATTGTCATTGTAATTCTTGTCATAAGTGAAGTCTGTAAACTCTGACAGCACTTCAGGGAAACTGTCCGCTACAGCTACATTGATGTTCACCACAGCTGAGCGAGACGGCTGTCCGTTATCCTCCACAACAACAGTGAGCTTCTGTTTCACTGCATCTTTATCAGTGACCTGGCGCACAGTCCGTATCTCTCCATTCTGTGGGCCCACTTCAAACAGCGCCCTGTCTGTGGCTTTCTGGAGTTTGTAGGAGAGCCAGGCATTCTGTCCAGAGTCCACATCAACAGCCACCACTTTGGTCACCAGATAGCCAACATCTGCTGAACGAGGCACAATCTCACCCACCACAGAGCCACCAGTCTGTACTGGGTACAGAACCTGAGGAGCGTTGTCGTTCTGGTCTTGAATAAATATGTTCAGTGTTGCATTGCTGGACATTGGAGGTGAGCCTCCGTCTTGAGCTCTAACTTGAATTTTGAATGATTTTAATTGCTCATAATCGAAAGATTTTACTGCATAAATTACTCCACTGTCTGCATTTATGGAGATGTGTGATGCTATAGGTGCCCCATTCAAATGTCCATCAATAAGAAAATAAGATACCCTTGCATTCGGTCCCCAATCAGCATCATCTGCTTTAACAGTGAGGATAGACATGGTTGCAGGGTTATTCTCCATGACATAAGCATTATAGCTTTCCTGCTCAAACTGAGGCGCATGGTCATTCACATCTGATATCTTTATGGACAGGAGCTCCTTGCTCGAAAGAGGTGGGTTTCCAGCATCTACTGCAGTTACAGTTATGTTGTAGCCTGTGGTCTGTTCTCTGTCCAGTGCTGAATCTGTCACGAGGTTGTAATAATTGATTAATGATGATACAATTTTGAATGGAGAGTTAAGATCAATAGAGCATGAGACTGTACCGTGGTCGCCAGAGTCAAGGTCTTGGACGTTTATCATGGCTATGACTGTACCCGGCGCTGCGTCTTCAGATACAACACTGGAGAAGGACATGATGGTTATTTTCGGAGCGTTATCGTTTAAATCAATGACGTCAATCATTATTTCGCTCGTGTCCGTCAGCCCTCCGTGATCTTTAGCCTTGACTTTGATGGTAAACTGCTTGTGTTTTTCGTAATCTATATCACCTATGACTTTTATCTCACCCGAATCTTTATCAATAGAAAATAAGGCTTTTGCTGCTGAAGTCGCGTGCTCAAAATAATACTCTATACTGTGACTGGATTCATCAGCATCTGTCGCGCTAACGGTCGTCACGAGCGTACCTATCACTGCGTTTTCAGGAACAAATGCTTTATAAGAGGATTGGCTAAATATAGGAGCATTATCGTTGGCATCAAGCACCACAATATTGATTTTAACAGTGGCAGATCTTTGGGGTTTTCCACCATCAAACGCAGTCAACGTCAAATGATGGTGCGCATTCTTTTCTCTATCCAGCGCAGATTGGAGGACCATCTCGACATGTTTTGTGCCATCGGCAGCATTTTTAATATTCAGATTAAAGCGGTCAATGGGATGCAGAGTGTATTTCTGCAATGCATTTAGACCCACGTCTGGATCTATCGCGCTCTCTAAAGGAAAACGAGCACCAGGTACAGCCAGCTCGCTGATTTCCAGCTCTATCTCGCCCCTCGGAAATGAAGGACTATTGTCATTTATATCGAGAATGTCCACTGTAACGCGATAGAGCTCCATCGGGTTATCTAGAATCACCTCAAAACTGAGACTGCATGCAGATATCTCCCCGCACAATTGCTCCCTATCTATCCTTTCCTTCACAACCAGCTGTCCTTTCTCCCTGTCCAGCCCCACGTACTCACTGCCGCCCGCGGTGAACACACGAGCTTTCCCTGCTATCAGCCTCCTCGGTTCGAGTCCAAGGTCCGCTGCAATATTTCCAACTAAAGACCCCACAGACATTTCTTCAGGTATGGAATATCGAATTTGCCCGGATACTAGACCAGTAAGCAACGCCAGGACAAACGCTCTCCACAGCAGCCAGCCTTTTTCTCCCGTCTCCATTTTCAGCGGTGAAATAGTCCAACAAAGGCGAGGGTGTGATATTCCAGAAGAAATGCTGGTAAGATGCTCTCTGAACTCTTAGACCAAGGAATTCTTCATACTGATGGTATTAAAACGTATGAAAACAAAGACTGACGATTGAGATTTCCATGAAACATGACAAAATAACACAATGTGCGGAGAGACTGAATGTATCGCGTTGCTTTATGCTGAAGGCAGGGTCGAAGGAAATAAAAGGGGTAATAATACATGCGATGAACAGCGGCATCTAGAGGTCAGATAAAGTATTGCACTGAAGAGTCAAACGAGACTAAGACATTGAAACATAAATCATTAGAAATAAACTAAAAAAAGAACAATTGAAGTCCAAGTCCATAAGTTGTTGACACACACACACGTGTGTATATATATATATATATATATATATATATATATATATATATATATATATATATATATGAAGGCATGTGCAGTACTTATTAAAGTCAGTATATATTTTATATTTTCATGCCACTTTTTATGCCACTTTTACCACGTTTCTGCATAATTAAGTTGCTGAATGTAAACAAACTCATTTAAAGTGGACTAAAATCAATTAGTTTATAGATGAGAAACTTGCTGATGGACATTTCTTTACAATGGTGGTGATAGGAACCAGGGGTTGCTACGTCTACAATGCAAATACAGCTATTTTATTCACTATTCAAAGACAAAAGTGAACTTACACGTGTCTTATGAGTTTTATATGGAAAAAGAGTCAAGCTGCCATGTCCACAAGTCTCACCTCTCACCACAAGTTAGCTCAGAGTCCTCCCGTGCCTGGTTTTCTCTCTGCATGGTGCCCATGTAACTCATTCTCATCAGTGAATTTTAGATATATGGCCTGACAAACTTCATGTCACTCACATGAGAGTCAGTGCATCCACACTTCTTAATTATATACATGCTGTGCAGTGTCATCAGTATATCCTGGTGGGTAAGGAACCACTGGAAGGTTTGCTGCAGACTTATAGAACAATTTTTTCTGCTTCCATCTGTATAGTTTTACAGAAATGATTGAGGAAATGAGGAGGGTAAAAACTTTAGCAAGATTCAAAATGAAATACAATATTTGATTGGAATCATATCATTCATGGTAATGAGGGTCTGGCAGCACTTCAGGGAAACTGTCTGCTACAGCTACATTAAATGTTTACATTAATTACAGCTGTTCATTATATTATTTTACCTGTTTATGTTTACAACAACATATATTCAAAAACAAATCTTCTGTTTTCATGACCTGATCACGATTTGAAAAACACTTCACATAAGTTTTGAGACTCTTCCTTTAGGACAACATTAAAAACAGACGTAACAGGAAAACAGAAGGAGCTGTCCAACGATTCTTGTGCTGAAATGAGGCGATGTGGTTTGTTTGGTGGGGATCTAATGAGGGTAATTTAAATTTAAGGCACAAAGAATGTGATAAAGCTAGAAATCAATGTTTCAGGAGACATTAATCTATATGATTTCATGATTTCAGTATGTTCACAAAAATAAAATAATTAAAACTAATGAAATTGGAAACAGTGAAGACTACACACAGAATAAAGGATGGTTGTTTAGAATTCTTTAGTAAAGGCAAGGGTTCTATTTCTAACCAGAAGTTGTAAATAGAGCAATTTCATCATGCAAAGGCTTTTGTATAATGAAATAATTATTCCGATTGATGTGTTCAAGCTACTGACACAGCAAGGCAAGTAATAAAAGTGATTCCATCACGAGACTGAGTGTAGACGACAAATAACCAGACTTTGCTTATGAAATATGCAAAGCTTCAATTATTAAGATGCCAAGAAATAACTCCTAAAATAAACAGAAAAAAGCACACTTCTGAGAGAGGCCTTACCAACTCTGGAGATTCCTGATCATCGAGGAATTCCTTCTCCTTCATTGCGCGCTGCAGAGTCTCTGAGAAACTCTGGTCCACCACTAAAACACTCTGACCACCAAGTGTAGAATATTTACAATCACTTTTCCTCGAGTTGGTCGTCATACAGATGTCATAATTGTACATGTGTGGCAGAGTTCCAGTAACTCCTGTGTCTGCGTAACCAGGTGGATAGTACGGAATAACTGGGAGACTGGACTGGTAGAAAATACGAGACTGTCTCCATCTGTAGATCTTCACTGATATTATAACTACTACAGTAGTGATGAAGAGGAAAGAAACAGCAGCCAGAGCTAAAACTAAGTAAAAAGTCAGGTTATCGTTGTATTCTTTGCTGTGCGTAAAGTCCGAGAACTCCGAGACCACTTCAGGGAAACTGTCCGCTACAGCTACATTGATGTTCACTACAGCTGAGCGAGACGGCTGTCCGTTATCCTCCACAACAACAGTGAGCTTCTGTTTCACTGCATCTTTATCAGTGACCTGGCGCACAGTCCGTATCTCTCCATTCTGCGGGCCCACTTCAAACAGCGCCCTGTCTGTGGCTTTCTGGAGTTTGTAGGAGAGCCAGGCATTCTGTCCAGAGTCCACATCAACAGCCACCACTTTGGTGACCAGGTAGCCAACATCTGCTGAACGAGGCACAATCTCAGCCACCACAGAGCCACCAGTCTGTACTGGGTACAGAACCTGAGGAGCGTTGTCGTTCTGGTCTTGGATTTTGATCCTCACTGTCACGTTACTACTGAGTGGAGGGGAGCCTCCATCCTGCGCTTTTACGCGGAAATGGAAGTCCTTTAACTGCTCGTAGTCGAAAGAGCGCACGGCACTAATGACTCCACTATCAGCACTGACTGACACATATGATGATACAGGAACCCCATTAACAGCGCTGTCATCTAAAATGTAAGATACGCGCGCATTCTGTTTCGAGTCTGCGTCACTGGCCTTCACTGTGAAGACAGAGAGACCTGGTGTGTTGTTCTCGAGCACAAAGGCCTCATAGCTCCTTCTCTCAAAGACAGGAGCGTTATCATTCACATCTGAAATGAGTAAACGGAGAGAAGCGCTGCTGGAGAGTGAGGGAACTCCCTCATCAGAGCACAGCACAGTGATGTTGTACTCAGACTCTCTCTCCCTGTCCAGTTCCTGCTCTGTGCGCAGACTAAAGAAGTTGTTGGATGGTGAAGTGATAGCAAAAGGAATATTATCACTGATCGTGCAGTGAATTTGACCATTGGTCCCTGAATCTGGGTCATTCACATTCATCATAGCAACAACAGTCCCAGGTTTAGACATCTCAGATATAGAGCTGGTGATAGAGAGGATGTTGATTGATGGCATGTTGTCATTAACATCTAAAACATCGAGAATAATCTTACATGAGTCAGTAAGTCCTCCTTGGTCTTTTGCTTGCACTTCAAGCTGATATAGGCTTGATTTTTCAAAATCAATTTGACCGTTTAAGATGACATCTCCACTATATTGATCCACAATAAATAAATCTGACAAACTATCCACAGTTTTTGACATGTAATAAGATATGTGACCGTTGGAGCCCTCATCTGCGTCAGTTGCACTTACAGTGGTCAGTTTGGTGCCTTTAGCTGCATTTTCAGATAATGTGGCTTTATACACTTTGCTCGTAAACACAGGAGCGTTATCATTAACGTCGAGAACAGTAATGTGGATTTTCACTGATCCAGACAGCACCGGCTCACCTCCATCAGTCGCTGTCAGTAATAAAGTGAATCTCTCTTGTTTTTCTCTGTCAAGAGGCTTTTGTAAAACCATTTCTACGCTCTTATCTCCGTCTGTCTGACCCTGTAGTTCTAAAACAAAATGATCTGTTGGTTTCAGTGAGTAGCTCTGAAGCCCATTCGTACCCACGTCCACATCTATTGCTCTCTCTAATGTAAATCTGGCTCCGGTTACTGCTGACTCGCTAATCTCAAACCTGATTTCCTCTGTCTGGAAAAACGGAGCGTTATCGTTTATATCCGTGATTTCAACCGTAATAGAATATAATTCCATCGGGTTCTCCAGAATCATCTGCAGATGTAAAGCGCAGGGAGTCGTTTTAGCACAAAGAGACTCGCGATCTATTTTTTCCTTGATGAGAAGCGCCCCCCTCTCTTTATTCAGCTCGATGTACTCCGTGCTGTCCACCGTAAAGATGCGCGCTTTCCCAGATTTCAGTCTTTTTAATTCCAATCCCAAATCCTGAGCTATGTTTCCAACTATGGATCCTTTTGGCATTTCCTCCGGAATGGAGTAACTGACCTGGCCGAGCGCGGAGTGAGAAGAAAGGACGACGAAGAACAATACCGGGCGCCATAACCCTGAACACGTCATTCTCTCGGCGGTACAGAAGAAGATGCTCATTAAGGTCCTCGTCGAATGATAAATCCTTCACAATACGTCCGGCGAGAATTTTAAGAGGCGTCTTTGGAAAAAAAGGTGACCTAACGCTCGACCAACACTTCATCAGTGAATAACATGCGGCACGAGAGCCTTTCTTTCTTTCTCCTCTGAGACTGTGGGTGGATCTCGCGCAAATACGCGTAGACACGACGTTCCGTTGACAAACAGCGGCGCTAAGAGTCGAAACTAAGAATTACAAACCGACTGAATTTAAGACGTTATAATGAATGAAGGTCTTTTATCAAATCATAGTAATGATTTAGATGCTCTACACATCTCTAAAACACTACAAAGGGACCCTTTAATGTGTGACCCACATTAAATAAATAAATAAATAAATAAATAAATCTGGAATGTCTTTTTATTCTAGACTTAAATATTTACATCACCACACTTCTGCAAAGAAATCGTTTTTTTTCCTGACATGACCAGATTATTTATATATATATAAACACACTAATTATGAGATGCTTTCTTCAGGGTAACGGAAAACACTGACGTAAGAGCGTTGAAAAAAGAAGGAGCTGTCCAACGACTGTTGTGCTGAAATGAGGCGATTTGGTTTGTTTGAAAGGAAATTTCCAACATGCATTTAAATTTAAGTCAAATAGTTTTTCCTACAGCTACAAACTCATTTTTTCAGCATAATCTGACCCGTAGGATTTCTACACGTTCACAAATGTAATTAAAACACAAATTAAATAGAAAACAATCCATTTTAAACACTCATAATGATGGGTCTTCAGTGTTGTGTAAAAACAATTGTTCTATTTTTAATCATGAGTTCTACATAGAACCATTTGATCCTCTTTATTCTATGATGAAATAGATCTTGGCATTGATGGAGAGTGTGTTAAATATGTTTCTGCTATTGTTACAATATCAAGCCTTTCCCCCAAAAAAGGTCTAACACAGAACCATATCTACCCCTTTCTCCATCACTTCGCCGAACCATTTAAAAAACAGCGAACCATTTAAACACGAAATGGACCGATTAAGAAATCATCGTTCTAATGAGAAAAAAAAAGTACCTTTACTGAAGAACCGTTGGGGGGGGGGGGGGGGGGGGGGGGCTTTTGAGTGTAAAGGGGCTAAACGAGTAAATAAGGTGAGAAATAAATACATGAGTAAAAAAAAAAACAAATAAATGAAATAATAAAGAAAGATTTGTCACTCTATGATATATCTATGTATTTTTTTACGTAGCACAGGCCTCAGTTGCAAAGACAGTATCTCTGTCCCTGAAATGATGACGACTACGTGACGTACAGGATATTTTTAGACTCCTCCTCCATAAAACAGACACAGAGAGATTAAATAGCTTGTAAAGTGTAACTGTTACGCAGTGACAGAAACCCAGATGCTTGCGGATGAGAGATGAGATGGTTTAATAGTAAACCAGGCAGCCAAAGCCAAAATGGACAAAACTCGAAAGAGCAGTCAGAGTTCAGGCCAAATGTCAAAACACAAGTCAAAACAATCAGCAGAAGCACCAAAAAGGGAAAGGCGAAAGACGTCATCAAAACATAAAGCAAAAAGGTCAAAAACACGGTCAAACAAATAACCACACAGAGAGAACGCGCGCACTGACTGTTTCTAAAGCCCGGGCTTTTGTACTCTGGGCTATAACGACACACACGGGATGACAGTTAAAATTCGGGAGACTGTCAGAGCTGATAGGAGCGCAAAGTGGAGTCCAGAGTCATATGATCTCCCAGCGCATTCTGGGAGTTGCAGTTCGAATCCGATTGAGGAGTCAAATGCGTGGCAGTAGCAAAGATAGATAGATAGATAGATAGATAGATAGATAGATAGATAGATAGATAGATAGATAGATAGATAGATAATCAATCAGTGGTTCCGCTAAGAAATCTAGCCTAGGCAACCATCAACGACAGTTTAATTATCTTCTCCGCAAAGCTTTAATTTGTAAAACGCCAATAATTCAATCATACAAATAACAAGCAAAACCACTTTCTCATAAAACTCTTACCAACTCTGGAGATTCCTGATCATCGAGGAATTCCTTCTCCTTCATTGCGCGCTGCAGAGTCTCTGAGAAACTCGGGTCCACCACTAAAACACTCTGACCACCAAGTGTAGAATATTTACAGTCACTTTTCCTCGAGTTGGTCGTCATACAGACGTCATAATTGTACATGTGCGGCAGAGTTCCAGTAACTCCTGTGTCTGCGTAACCGGGTGGATAGTACGGAATAACTGGGAGACTGGACTGATAGAAAATACGAGACTGTCTCCATCTGTAGATCTTCACTGATATTATAACTACTACAGTAGTGATGAGCAGGAAAGAAACAGCAGCCAGAGCTAAAACTAAGTAAAAAGTCAGGTTATCGTTGTATTCTTTGCTGAGCGTAAAGTCCGAGAACTCCGAGACCACTTCAGGGAAACTGTCCGCTACAGCTACATTGATGTTCACTACAGCTGAGCGAGACGGCTGTCCGTTATCCTCCACAACAACAGTGAGCTTCTGTTTCACTGCATCTTTATCAGTGACCTGGCGCACAGTCCGTATCTCTCCATTCTGCGGGCCCACTTCAAACAGCGCCCTGTCTGTGGCTTTCTGGAGTTTGTAGGAGAGCCAGGCATTCTGTCCAGAGTCCACATCAACAGCCACCACTTTGGTGACCAGATAGCCAACATCTGCTGAACGAGGCACAATCTCAGCCACCACAGAGCCACCAGTCTGTACTGGGTACAGCACCTGAGGAGCGTTGTCGTTCTGGTCTTGGATTTTGATCCTCACTGTCACGTTACTACTGAGTGGAGGGGAGCCTCCATCCTGCGCTTTTACGCGGAAATGGAAGTCCTTTAACTGCTCGTAGTCGAAAGAGCGCACGGCACTGATGACTCCACTATCAGCACTTACTGACACATATGACGATACAGGAACCCCATTAACAGCGCTGTCATCTAAAATGTAAGAAACGCGCGCATTCTGTTTCGAGTCTGCGTCACTGGCCTTCACTGTGAAGACAGAGAGACCTGGTGTGTTGTTCTCGAGCACAAAGGCCTCGTAGCTCCTTCTCTCAAAGACAGGAGCGTTATCATTCACATCTGATATGAGTAAACGGAGAGAAGCGCTGCTGGAGAGTGAGGGAACTCCCTCATCAGAGCACAGCACAGTGATGTTGTACTCAGACTCTCTCTCCCTGTCCAGTTCCTGCTCTGTGCGCAGACTGAAGAAGTTGTTGGATGGTGAAGTGATAGCGAAGGGGATATTTTCACTGATAGTACAATAAACCTTACCATTCATGCCTGAATCTGGATCGTTTACTTTTATCATGGCCACAACTGTGCCAGGCTTAGACTCCTCAGATATGGAGTTAGACTTCGAGATAATGTTAATAGACGGTGTGTTATCATTCACATCTAAAACATCAACAATCAACTTACATGTGTCAGAAAGTCCTCCTTGGTCTTTTGCTTGAATCTCAAGCTGATAATTGTTCGATTTTTCAAAATCAACTTGGCCATTTAAGAGGACTTCTCCACTGTATTGGTCCACAATAAATACATCTGATAAACTATCGACAGTTTTTGACATAATGTACGTAATGCGACCGTTGGAGCCTTCATCTGCATCAGAGGCGCTCACAGTCGTTAGTTTGGTGCCTTTAGCTGCGTTTTCAGATAATGTCGCTTTATATACATTTTGAGTAAAGACAGGAGCGTTATCATTAACGTCTAGAACAGTAATGTGGATTTTCACTGATCCAGACAGCACCGGCTCACCTCCATCAGTCGCTGTCAGTAATAAAGTGAATCTCTCTTGTTTTTCTCTGTCAAGAGGTTTTTGTAAAACCATTTGAACTCTCTTATCTCCGTCTGTCTGACCCTGTAGTTCTAAAACAAAGTGATCTGTTGGTTTCAGTGAGTAGCTCTGAAGCCCATTCGTACCAACGTCCACATCTATTGCTCTCTCTAATGTAAATCTGGCTCCGGTTACTGCTGACTCGCTAATCTCAAACCTGATTTCCTCTGTCTGGAAAAACGGAGCGTTATCGTTTATATCCGTGATTTCAACCGTAATAGAATATAATTCCATCGGGTTCTCCAGGATTATTTGAAAATGCAGCGCGCAGGGGGTCGTTTTAGCACAAAGAGACTCGCGATCTATTTTTTCCTTGATGAGAAGCGCCCCCCTCTCTTTATTCAGCTCGATGTACTCCGTGCTGTCCTCCGTAAAGATGCGCGCTTTCCCAGATTTCAGTCTTTTAATTTCCAATCCCAAATCCTGAGCTATGTTTCCAACTATGGATCCTTTTGGCATTTCCTCCGGAATGGAGTAACTGACCTGGCCGAGCGCGGAGTGAGAAGAAAGGACGACGAAGAACAAAACCGGGCGCCACATCACTGCAATGGCGATGTTCGAATCTGCGGAGAAGATGTCCAAAACAATAACATCCAGTCCAGACTTTCAACCCTTTCACTCGCCAATCATCGAATAGAGATCCGTATTCGACTGATATCAAAACAATCCACGAAAATATTCCTCTCAGAAGACGGAGACTCTCATAACGCGACTGGAAAGCTTGATCGTGTCTGATTATTCAGGCTGCTGTGGGCGAGTCTAAGGCGGACACATACAGAGGGAGCCTAACGTTGATAAACAGCGTCGCTTTGAGTCAGAATTAGGAATTACAAAACTTCCACTGCCGTATATTAGAAAAGAAATACGAAACAATGACTTCATGAATAAAATTTGTGTATCTTTACAGTTTAGAATGAAAATCTAACTAAGCAAATAAATAACTAACTATATCAATCAATCAATCAATCAATCGTCCGACATATCTCAATTCCACATGTCGAATTAATTTTGAATTAAACACAGGAAACCGTTCTAGTTCAGATTTTGCCAAGAAATGACAGGAAAACACAAACACGTATCAATTAAAATGATATAGATGGAAAATATGAACTATTTCCTGAGAACCTGAACAAGGTATGAATGCATATATTTCATATAACTGATTTCTTTTTCCAAACGGTTTAGTTCTGTGCCAAACTGATAGTGCAGGGAAACGAAGAACCGCCTTCAGCGCTGTAACTGCCTCCGCCACTTAGTAAAGTATTGACAAACCCATATAATTTTGACGTTATTATCAACAAAAGATTCTTTTGTTAAGACAACACAGCAAACGCACTTTTAAGTTAACAGACAGTCGGGTGATCATATTCATCAAATAGTCATTTCAGAGATTTGCGCAGTTTTTAAACCTTTTTTAATACTAGGTGCCGATCTGAGGTTTAAAATGTATTGCAGAAAGCCCTTTGCAACTTTGGAGAACCTCCTTCAACTAGAAGATTTCCATGTCGTTGTCATGCTCCAAAATATTATCTGCAAAAATCAGGTCGCCCAGCATAATATTTCCATATTACCACCTGGACTTTGCAGAAAATACTGTTTCACTGCATTAAGTATCAGCTCTACAACAGGCCACAGGCAAAATCAGTCTCGAATTAATAAATTGTTGTCAAAGAAGATGTAATTGTCCCACAGCAAAACACCTAATTAATAAATAAAAAATACAAAGCAGTGTTAGAAACCTCCAGATTTCTGATCTTTCAATCAGTCTGGAGCTGTCCTGAAATAGTGGTGCTGGAATGCGCTGAACAACAGAATGAAAACATGATTCTTTGGCAGCACATGTCTTAAAATGTCAGTCGATTTAATAAGAATGAAAGTGTAGCATCACCGATTTACTTTGTAGTCAAGATTTTGGAGCATTTGAGTCACTAATTTGAAACAATATTTTAAAGTTCAAGAATAATAAATGAAATATCTCTGTGTAAATATTTAATTCAATAAACAACAACGGACTGGCAAGAAATTACCACTTAAAACCAATCTATAGGTAATGTTCATGTGATGTTCCCACGCCAAAGTCGACGGAAAGTTGACGGTTTTAAACATTACTGTAAAATCAAAACTATTACAGGAAGCTCTTACCAAATCAGGAGAATCGGGATCTTCCAAAATACTTTTTTCCTTCATCGCGCGCTGCAGAGTCTCTGAGAAACTCTGGTCCACCACTAAAACACTCTGACCACCAAGTGTAGAATATTTACAGTCACTTTTCCTCGAGTTGGTCGTCATACAGACGTCATAATTGTACATGTGCGGCAGAGTTCCAGTAACTCCTGTGTCTGCGTAACCGGGTGGATAGTACGGAATAACTGGGAGACTGGACTGATAGAAAATACGAGACTGTCTCCATCTGTAGATCTTCACTGATATTATAACTACTACAGTAGTGATGAACAGGAAAGAAACAGCAGCCAGAGCTAAAACTAAGTAAAAAGTCAGGTCATCGTTGTATTCTTTACTGTGCGTAAAGTCCGAGAACTCCGAGACCACTTCAGGGAAACTGTCCGC
This sequence comes from Pygocentrus nattereri, assembly GCF_015220715.1. NCBI lineage: Eukaryota > Metazoa > Chordata > Actinopteri > Characiformes > Serrasalmidae > Pygocentrus > Pygocentrus nattereri. Next base: position 3,511,088 of record NC_051228.1, read on the forward strand.
TACAGCTACATTGATGTTCACTACAGCTGAGCGAGACGGCTGTCCGTTATCCTCCACAACAACAGTGAGCTTCTGTTTCACTGCATCTTTATCAGTGACCTGGCGCACAGTCCGTATCTCTCCATTCTGTGGGCCCACTTCAAACAGCGCCCTGTCTGTGGCTTTCTGGAGTTTGTAGGAGAGCCAGGCATTCTGTCCAGAGTCCACATCAACAGCCACCACTTTGGTGACCAGATAGCCAACATCTGCTGAACGAGGCACAATCTCAGCCACCACAGAGCCACCAGTCTGTACTGGGTACAGAACCTGAGGAGCGTTGTCGTTCTGGTCTTGGATTTTGATCCTCACTGTCACGTTACTACTGAGTGGAGGGGAGCCTCCATCCTGCGCTTTTACGCGGAAATGGAAGTCCTTTAACTGCTCGTAGTCGAAAGAGCGCACGGCACTAATGACTCCACTATCAGCACTGACTGACACATATGACGATACAGGAACCCCATTAACAGCGCTGTCATCTAAAATGTAAGAAACGCGCGCATTCTGGTTCGAGTCTGCGTCACTGGCCTTCACTGTGAAGACAGAGAGACCTGGTGTGTTGTTCTCGAGCACAAAGGCCTCGTAGCTCCTTCTCTCAAAGACAGGAGCGTTATCATTCACATCTGAAATGAGTAAACGGAGAGAAGCGCTGCTGGAGAGTGAGGGAACTCCCTCATCAGAGCACAGCACAGTGATGTTGTACTCAGACTCTCTCTCCCTGTCCAGTTCCTGCTCTGTGCGCAGGCTGAAGAAGTTGTTGGATGGGGATGAGATGGAAAAGGGAATACTTTCACTTATAGTACAATACACTCTGCCATTAATTCCTGAATCTGGATCATTTACTTTCATCATGGCAACCACGGTCCCTGGTGTAGATTGCTCAGATATAGAGTTAGACTTAGAAATAATGTTAATCGATGGCGTGTTATCATTAATATCTAAAACATCCACCATTAATTTACATGAGTCAGAAAGTCCTCCTTGGTCTTTAGCTTGAATTTCAAGCTGGTAATTGCTGGATTTTTCAAAATCAATTGCACCGTTTAAGATGACATCACCGCTATACTGGTCCACGATAAACAAGTCTGACAAACTATCCATTGTTTTTGACATAAAATACGAAATACGACCGTTGGAGCCCTCATCTGCGTCAGTTGCGCTTACAGTGGTCAGTTTGGTGCCTTTAGCTGCGTTTTCAGATAATGTGGCTTTATACACTTTGCTCGTAAACACAGGAGCGTTATCATTAGCATCTAGAACAGTAATGTGGATTTTCACTGATCCAGACAGCACCGGCTCACCTCCATCAGTCGCTGTCAGTAATAAAGTGAATCTCTCTTGTTTTTCTCTGTCAAGAGGCTTTTGTAAAACCATTTCTACGCTCTTATCTCCGTCTGTCTGACTCTGTAATTCTAAAACAAAATGATCTGTTGGATTCAGTGAGTAGCTCTGAAGCCCATTCGTACCAACGTCCACATCTATTGCTCTCTCTAATGTAAATCTGGCTCCGGTTACTGCTGACTCGCTAATCTCAAACCTGATTTTCTCTGTCTGGAAAAACGGAGCGTTATCGTTTATATCCGTGATTTCGACGACAATAGAATATAATTCCATCGGGTTCTCCAGGATTATTTGAAAATGCAGCGCGCAGGGGGTCGTTTTAGCACAAAGAGACTCGCGATCTATTTTTTCCTTGATGAGAAGCGCCCCCCTCTCTTTATTCAGCTCGATGTACTCCGTGCTGTCCTCCGTAAAGATGCGCGCTTTCCCAGATTTCAGTCTTTTAATTTCCAATCCCAAATCCTGAGCTATGTTTCCAACTATGGATCCTTTTGGCATTTCCTCCGGAATCGAGTAACTGACCTGGCCGAGCGCGGAGTGAGAAGAAAGGACGACGAAGAACAATACCGGGCGCCACATCACTGCAATGGCGATGTTCCAATCTGCGGAGAAGATGTCCAAATCAATAACATGCAGTCCAGACTTTCAACCCTTTCACTCGCCAGTCATCGAATAGAGATCCGTATTCGACTGATATCAAAACAATCCACGAAAATATTCCTCTCAGAAGACGGAGACTCTCATAACGCGACTGGAAAGCTTGATCGTGTCTGATTATTCAGGCTGCTGTGGGCGAGTCTAAGGCGGACACATACAGAGGGAGCCTAACGTTGATAAACAGCGTCGCTTTGAGTCAGAATTAGGAATTGCAAAACTTCCACTGCCATAGAAAAGGAATACAAAACAATGACTTTAAGAATAAATTGTGTGTATCTACAACTTATACAAACAAACAGCTAAACAAACAAACAAACAAACAAACAGATAAACAAACAAATAAACAAATAAATAAATAAACAAATAAACAAACAAACAGATAAATAAATAAATAAATGAACAAACAAACAAACAAATAAATAAATACATAAATAAATAAAGTCTTCTGCGTACCCCATGTCAAAGTCATTCTTAATAAAACAAAGAAAACTGATCTAGTTCAATTTTAGCTATGGAAGCATAGAAAACCACGTAGGTAAATCACTTGTAATGCTAAAGAAGGAAACCGTGCTAATTCCTCAAAAGTGAAGAAGGTAGACCTGCGCATGTTTAATATTACCGAGTTTTTTTTAACTGTTTAATGCTGTACAACACTGACGGTGTTGAAAAGAGAAGAAACACGTTCCACATCGTCACCGACTCCACTACTTAGTAAAGCAGTGACAACGCCACGTCATTGTGAGCTTATCATCAACTTGCGCCATGCGTTTATGCTTAGACAGCACTGCAAATATATATGTAAGTTAAGGACAATCGGCTGATCATGTCCATCGAGTGGAGACATTTCTGAGATCTGCAAAATTGTGAGGCCTTTTTAAAACTACAATTCAATTGTAAAGCATGCTGTAGTAAATGATTTGCAACTTCGGAGAATCAGTTTCAGCCAGAAGATTTTCATCTCCTCTTCATGCTCCACATCATCTCTGCAAAAATTAGGTTTACAACCCAAATATTCTGGTCACCACGTTGAATAAGAAGAAAATACTATTCCAATGCATCATGTATCAGCTCAACAGCGGTAATGTAAAAGGAAAAATTCAAAGTCTTGAATAAGCGTGACTGTCTGGAGCTGTCCTGCAGATGTGGTGCTGAAATGTGCCGAAAAACAGGAGGAAAACATGATCCTTTGGCTACACATGGCTCCTAATGTCAGTCGACTGCACAGGAATAACCAGGATGCATCATAAATCTAAGTTATCTAATTATGAAAGTCTCTGCATGTGTATGACTCTTTTGAATCACATACATTTGAAGACAACTTTTCATATTTTATAGAAAAAAATGAATGAAGCAAATCTATAAATAAATATGCACCATACAATAAAGAAACGGAAAGCCATTTTCAAATCAACTGCAAAATTATAAAACATTATATTGCCGTGAATCGTGGAGTCAGCTTAAAGCTACTGGACAACAAAAAAGAAGAAAGTTTCACCAGCAACAAGAGAGAGAGAGAGAGAGAGAGAGAGAGAGAGAGAGAGAGAGAGAGAGAGAGAGAGAGAGAGAGAGAGAGAGAGAGAGAGACTATTACACCAAGCTCTTACCAAATCTGGAGAATCTGGATCATCTACAAGATTTTTTTCCTTCATCGCGCGCTGCAGAGTCTCTGAGAAACTCGGGTCCACCACTAAAACACTCTGACCACCAAGTGTAGAATATTTACAGTCACTTTTCCTCGAGTTGGTCGTCATACAGACGTCATAATTGTACATGTGCGGCAGAGTTCCAGTAACTCCTGTGTCTGCGTAACCGGGTGGATAGTACGGAATAACTGGGAGACTGGACTGGTAGAAAATACGAGACTGTCTCCATCTGTAGATCTTCACTGATATTATAACTACTACAGTAGTGATGAACAGGAAAGAAACAGCAGCCAGAGCTAAAACTAAGTAAAAAGTCAGGTTATCGTTGTATTCTTTGCTGTGCGTAAAGTCCGAGAACTCCGAGACCACTTCAGGGAAACTGTCCGCTACAGCTACATTGATGTTCACTACAGCTGAGCGAGACGGCTGTCCGTTATCCTCCACAACAACAGTGAGCTTCTGTTTCACTGCATCTTTATCAGTGACCTGGCGCACAGTCCGTATCTCTCCATTCTGTGGACCCACTTCAAACAACGCCCTGTCTGTGGCTTTCTGGAGTTTGTAGGAGAGCCAGGCATTCTGTCCAGAGTCCACATCAACAGCCACCACTTTAGTCACCAGATAGCCAACATCTGCTGAACGAGGCACAATCTCACCCACCACAGAGCCACTAGTCTGTACTGGGTACAGAACCTGAGGAGCGTTGTCGTTCTGGTCTTGGATTTTGATCCTCACTGTCACGTTACTACTGAGTGGAGGGGAGCCTCCATCCTGCGCTTTTACGCGGAAATGGAAGTCCTTTAACTGTTCGTAGTCGAAAGAGCGCACGGCACTAATGACTCCACTATCAGCACTGACTGACACATATGACGATACAGGAACCCCATTAACAGCGCTGTCATCTAAAATGTAAGAAACGCGCGCATTCTGGTTCGAGTCTGCGTCACTGGCCTTCACTGTGAAGATAGAGAGACCTGGTGTGTTGTTCTCGAGCACAAAGGCCTCGTAGCTCCTTCTCTCAAAGACAGGAGCGTTATCATTCACATCTGAAATGAGTAAACGGAGAGAAGCGCTGCTGGAGAGTGAGGGAACTCCCTCATCCGAGCACAGCACAGTGATGTTGTACTCAGACTCTCTCTCCCTGTCCAATTCCTCATCAGTGCGAAGACTGACGAAGTTATTGGATGGTGAAGTGATAGCGAAGGGGATATGTTCACTAATACTGCACTGAACTCGCCCATTCGCGGATGAATCTGGATCATTTACTTTCAGCATCGCAACAACTGTGCTAATTTTAGCCATTTCAGATATAGAATTTGACATGGAAAGAATGTTAATCGACGGTTTGTTGTCATTAACATCCAACACATCAACAATTAATTTGCATGAGTCCGAGAGCCCTCCTTGGTCTTTAGCTTGGATTTCCAGTTGATAATGGCTCGATTTTTCAAAATCAATTTCACCGTTTAAAACGACCTCGCCGCTATATTGATCCACGATAAATAAATCTGACAAACTGCCAAATTTTTTCGACATGTAATATGATATGTGACCGTTGGAGCCTTCATCTGCATCAGTTGCGCTTACAGTGGTCAGTTTTGTGCCTTTAGCTGCATTTTCAGATAATGTGGCTTTATACACTTTGCTCGTAAACACAGGAGCGTTATCATTAACATCTAGAACAGTAATGTGGATTTTCACTGATCCAGACAGCACCGGCTCACCTCCATCAGCCGCTGTCAGTAACAAAGTGAATCTCTCTTGTTTTTCTCTGTCAAGAGGTTTTTGTAAAACCATTTCTACGCTCTTATCTCCGTCTGTCTGACTCTGTAATTCCAGAACAAAGTGATCTGTTGGATTCAGTGAGTAGCTCTGAAGCCCATTCGTACCCACGTCCACATCTATTGCTCTCTCTAATGTAAATCTGGCTCCGGTTACTGCTGACTCGCTAATCTCAAACCTGATTTCCTCTGTCTGGAAAAACGGAGCGTTATCGTTTATATCCGTGATTTCGACGGTCAATGTATACATTTCTATCGGGTTCTCCAGAATCATCTGCAGATGTAAAGCGCAGGGAGTCGTTTCTGCACAAAGAGACTCGCGATCTATTTTTTCCTTGATGAGAAGCGCCCCCCTCTCTTTATTCAGCTCGATGTATTCCGTGCTGTCCTCCGTAAAGATGCGCGCTTTCCCAGATTTCAGTCTTTTAGAATCCAATCCCAAATCCTGAGCTATGTTTCCAACTATGGATCCTTTTGGCATTTCCTCCGGAATGGAGTAACTGACCTGGCCGAGCGCGGAGTGAGAAGAAAGGACGACGAAGAACAATACCGGGCGCCACATCACTGCAATGGCGATGTTCGAATCTGCGGAGAAGATGTCCAAAACAATAACATGCAGTCCAGACTTTCAACCCTTTCACTCGCCAGTCATCGAATAGAGATCCGTATTCGACTGATATCAAAACAATCCACGAAAATATTCCTCTCAGAAGACGGAGACTCTCCTAACGCGACTGGAAAGCTTGATCGTGTCTGATTATTCAGGCTGCTGTGGGCGAGTCTAAGGCGGACACATACAGAGGGAGCCTAACGTTGATAAACAGCGTCGCTTTGAGTCAGAATTAGGAATTGCAAAACTTCCACTGCCGTATATTAGAAAAAAATACGAAACAATGTCTTTAAGAATAAAATGTGTGTATCTACAACTTATAGAAAGAAGAAGTAAATGAATAAATGAATAAATAAATAAAAAAATATTTAAAGTCTTCTGCGTACCCCATGTCAAAGTCATTCTTAATAAAACAAAGAAAACTGATCTAGTTCAATTTTAGCTATGGAAGCATAGAAAACCACGTAGGTAAATCACTTGTAATGCTAAAGAAGGAAAACGTGCTAATTCCTCAAAAGTGAAGAAGGTAGACATGCGCATGTTTAATATTACCGAGTTTTTTTTAACTGTTTAATGCTGTACAACACTGACGGTGTTGAAAAGAGAAGAAACACGTTCCACATCGTCACCGACTCCACTACTTAGTAAAGCAGTGACAACGCCACGTCATTGTGAGCTTATTATCAACTTATTATCAACTTATGTTTCATGTTACTATCACAATCACCGCCACCTTACTATATTCTTAAGTACTTAAATCTGGTGTACATACTGTAAATTCTCTATATTGTCTTAAATTATTAGTAAAGTGTTTATTTTTACATAAATGGCTGCAACTGTAACAACTGCAATTTCCCCCTGGGATCAATAAAGGAATCGGAATCTGACACTGAATCTGAACTTGCGCCATGCGTTTATGCTTAGACAGCACTGCAAATATATGTGTAAGTTAAGGACAATCGGGTGATCATGTCCATCGAGTGGAGACATTTCTGAGATCTGCGAAATTGTGAGGCCTTTTTAAAACTACAATTCAATTGTAAAGCATGCTGTAGTAAATGATTTGCAACTTCGGAGAATCAGTTTCAGCCAGAAGATTTTCATCTCCTCTTCATGCTCCACATCATCTCTGCAACAATTAGGTTTACAACCCAAATATTCTGGTCATTACGTGGAATAAGAAGAAAATACTGTTCCATTGCATCATGTATCATCTCAAGAGCGGTAACGTGACTGTCTGGAGCTGTCCTGCAGATGTGGTGCTGAAATGTGCCGAAAAACAGAAGGAAAACATGATCCTTTGGCTACACATGGCTCCTAATGTCAGTCGACTGCACAGGAATAACCAGGATGCATCAATAATTCTAAGTTATCTAATTATGAATGTGTCTGCAACATTATGACTCATTTGAATCACATATATTTGAAGACAACTTTTCATATTTCATAGAAAAATGAATGAAGCAAATGTATAAATACATATGCACCATGCAAGGAAAAAAACAAAAACAAAACGGAAAGCCATTTTCAAATCAACTGCAAAATTAAAAAAACATTATTTTGGCGTGAATTGTGGAGTCAGCTTAAAACTACTGGACAACAAAAAAGAAGAAAGTTTCACCAGCAACAAGAGAGAGAGCGAGAGAGAGAGAGAGACTATTACACCAAGCTCTTACCAAATCTGGAGAATCTGGATCATCTACAAGATTTTTTTCCTTCATCGCGCGCTGCAGAGTCTCTGAGAAACTCTGGTCCACCACTAAAACACTCTGACCACCAAGTGTAGAATATTTACAGTCACTTTTCCTCGAGTTGGTCGTCATACAGACGTCATAATTGTACATGTGCGGCAGAGTTCCAGTAACTCCTGTGTCTGCGTAACCGGGTGGATAGTACGGAATAACTGGGAGACTGGACTGATAGAAAATACGAGACTGTCTCCATCTGTAGATCTTCACTGATATTATAACTACTACAGTAGTGATGAACAGGAAAGAAACAGCAGCCAGAGCTAAAACTAAGTAAAAAGTCAGGTTATCGTTGTATTCTTTGCTGAGCGTAAAGTCCGAGAACTCCGAGACCACTTCAGGGAAACTGTCCGCTACAGCTACATTGATGTTCACTACAGCTGAGCGAGACGGCTGTCCGTTATCCTCCACAACAACAGTGAGCTTCTGTTTCACTGCATCTTTATCAGTGACCTGGCGCACAGTCCGTATCTCTCCATTCTGTGGGCCCACTTCAAACAGCGCCCTGTCTGTGGCTTTCTGGAGTTTGTAGGAGAGCCAGGCATTCTGTCCAGAGTCCACATCAACAGCCACCACTTTGGTGACCAGATAGCCAACATCTGCTGAACGAGGCACAATCTCAGCCACCACAGAGCCACCAGTCTGCACTGGGTACAGAACCTGAGGAGCGTTGTCGTTCTGGTCTTGGATTTTGATCCTCACTGTCACGTTACTACTGAGTGGAGGGGAGCCTCCATCCTGTGCTTTTACGCGGAAATGGAAGTCCTTTAACTGCTCGTAGTCAAAAGATCGCACGGCACTAATGACTCCATTATCAGCACTGACTGACACATATGACGATACAGGAACCCCATTAACAGCGCTGTCATCTAAAATGTAAGAAACGCGCGCATTCTGGTTCGAGTCCGCGTCACTGGCCTTCACTGTGAAGACAGAGAGACCTGGTGTGTTGTTCTCGAGCACAAAGGCCTCGTAGCTCCTTCTCTCAAAGACAGGAGCGTTATCATTCACATCTGAAATGAGTAAACGGAGGGAAGCGCTGCTGGAGAGTGAGGGAACTCCCTCATCAGAGCACAGCACAGTGATGTTGTACTCAGACTCTCTCTCCCTGTCCAGTTCCTGCTCTGTGCGCAGACTGAAGAAGTTGTTGGATGGTGAAGTGATAACAAACGGAATATGTTCACTAATACTGCACTGAACTCGCCCATTGGCCGATGAATCTGGATCATTTACTTTCAGCATCGCAACAACTGTGCCTGATGGAGATTTTTCTGATATAGAGCTGGACATAGACATGATAGTTATTGTTGGTTTATTATCATTAATATCTAGTACATCGATAATTACTTTACATGAGTCTGAAAGTCCACCTTGGTCTCTAGCTTTAATATCAAGTTGGTAATGGCTGGTTTTCTCATAGTCAATTTGTCCAATTAACGATATTTCCCCATTTTCTTTATTTATTGTGAAGAAATCTTTGATGTCGTCATCTACCTTTGAAATATAATACGTCACCTTTCCGTTTGCGCCTTCATCTGCATCAGAGGCGCTGACGGTGGTCAGTTTGGATCCTTTGGGTGAATTTTCGATAATTACGGCCTTATATACTTTTTGGGTGAATACAGGAGCGTTATCATTAGCGTCAAGGACAGTGATGTGTATCTGGACAGTGCCAGATAGCACTGGCTCACCTCCATCAATCGCTGTTAACATCAACGTAAATCGTTCCTTGTTCTCTCTGTCGAGGGGTTTTTGTAAAACCATCTCTACGCTTTTTACTCCATTTGCGTGATTTTGGAATTCTAGAACAAAATGATCCGTTGGTTTGAGTGAGTAGCTCTGAAGGCCATTAGTTCCAACGTCGGCATCCACTGCTCCGTCTAACATGAATCTCGATCCAGTTACCGCTGACTCGCTAATCTCAAAACTGATTTCATCTGTTTGGAAAAACGGAGCATTGTCGTTTACATCCGTGATTTCGACCGTTACTGTGTACATTTCCATCGGATTCTCGAGAATCATCTGCAGATGTAGAGCGCACGGCGTTGTTTTAGCGCACAGAGCCTCGCGATCTATTTTCTCTTTGATCAGTAGCATGCCCTTCTCTTTGTTCAGCTCGATGTATTCCGTGCTGTCCCCGGAGAAAATCCGCGCTTTTCCCGATTTCAGTCTTTTTAAATCTAATCCCAGATCCTGCGCAATATTTCCAACCGTCGAGCCTTTCGCCATTTCCTCCGGAATGGAGTAGCTGACCTGGCCGAGCACGGAGTGAGAAGAAAGGACGACGAAGAACAATACCGTGTGCCACATCACTGCAGCGGAGATGTGCTTGTCTAATGAGAAGATCTCGAGAAATGACGACGAAATACTGACTTTCAATGCTTTAAATGCGCAGTCATCAAATAAAGATCCAGATTTGAGGTTTTAGAACGACCGACAAGCAAATTCCCCTCAGATGTCGATGACACGGAAAACGCGACTGAGGAGCTTTTCTTTCTCTGATTATTCAGGCTGCTGTGGGCGACTCTGAGGCGGACACAGAGAGAGAGGCTGCAAATCGTTGATAAACAGCGTCACTTAGAGTCAGAATGAGGAATTACAAAATTTACTACGTAAAATATGAAATAATGACTTCTAAATTAGACGCCACAAAACACATATATCTATAAATTAATAAGCAAACAGATAGATAGATAGATAGATAGATAGATAGATAGATAGATAGATAGATAGATAGATAGATAGATAGATAGATAGATAGATAGATAGATAGATAGATCGCCAGATAGATAGAGACATAGATAGCTTGAAAAATAATCTTTCTATATCCCGAATTGGAGTGATTTTTAATAAAAGTTAGAAAACCAATCTGGTGCAGTTCAAGTTAGGAGAAAAATAAATGAAATAAAGTTTTAGTCTTGAATAAACATGCAAAGAGACAATAAATATATAAACAAACAAACAAACAAATACATACATAAATAAATAGTATTTCTAAGCAAACCCAAAAAACTAGGTTTGTCTAAGCTTAAGGTGCCTTACTTTCATTTCAAGCTATTGGGCGCTGTCCAACTCTAGTGGTCCTGAAAAAAGCACAGTCATCTGCCACGCTGTGTTTTAACCCACTAAATAACAGTGCATTAGCAATCCATTTGTCTTTGACGTCATAAATAATTCTGACCAAACTTCCTACTTTTACCCCACGCAATAAAGTCAGATTTGAGTTTCATGTCTATTCAGACAGGAGAAAGTCTCCACTGTCTCCAGGCGCAGCAGTGAAGACCATCTTACAATGACTCTTAAGAACTTTATGCGGTTTTAAGTTTGTTGTCATTATTAATGGAATAAAACACATGATAAACACTCTGGTTCTGCTAGAAGATACAGCATTGATTTCACGTTAAATAGGCTCAGCGAAACTCCAGCGCGCGACCAAAACGTTCTGCACACATAGTGTGATCAAAAGACAAATCGGTTGCAACGCATTTTCTATCAGTTTAATCCTGAATGAGATAAAATCACAAACTTGTACCAATGTTTTTGATAAACGAAATCTATTAACATGTCACAGAAAGTCAACAGAGTTGGCATGAACGAGTTCAATAGAGGTTGAACTCATTGATGAATGAAACTGTCCGGAGCTGTTCAGATCTAGTGGTGCTGAAAAGTGCTAAACAGTTCGAACACAACATAGTTGACTTTGCTTAATTTAGAACGCCAAATAATTGCAGAAGCAAACTACATGTTTCATTAAGTAAAACCCTTGCCAAAATTGTCAAGGGAAAGAAAACAATTGTTTATGAAACGAATATTTGTGTAATCAATAGACACATCTGAATTGTGTGAATATCAAGCAATATATGACACGACCGTGGACTGTAAAATTAATGTTAAGCAACAAAGAAGCTTGGCATGATATTTCAACGCCAACTCACACAGTTTTACGCTCCACAACAATACTGTCACTTTAAACTTAAAGAATAAAGTAAGTCAGCTTTACCGCAAATAAAACTGCAAAAGGATAACATTTGAAAAGCAAAATATTGCAAAACAATGTTCATGAATATATACAAAACAAAAAAAGAGATATGTATGCCATTAAAATAATGGGAAACTTTGGGGGCCAAGATGATTTGTAAAAAAAAAAAAAAAAAAAAAAACTCTTACCAAATCTTGAGAATCGGGGTCATCTAGAAGATTTTTCTCCTTCATTGCGCGCTGCAGAGTCTCTGAGAAACTCGGGTCCACCACTAAAAAACTCTGACCACCAAGTGTAGAATATTTACAGTCACTTTTCCTCGAGTTTGTCGTCATACAGACGTCATAATTGTACATGTGCGGCAGAGTTCCAGTAACTCCTGTGTCTGCGTAACCGGGTGGATAGTACGGAATAACTGGGAGACTGGACTGATAGAAAATACGAGACTGTCTCCATCTGTAGATCTTCACTGATATTATAACTACTACAGTAGTGATGAACAGGAAAGAAACAGCAGCCAGAGCTAAAACTAAGTAAAAAGTCAGGTTATCGTTGTATTCTTTGCTGTGCGTAAAGTCCGAGAACTCCGACATCACTTCAGGGAAACTGTCCGCTACAGCTACATTGATGTTCACTACAGCTGAGCGAGACGGCTGTCCGTTATCCTCCACAACAACAGTGAGCTTCTGTTTCACTGCATCTTTATCAGTGACCTGGCGCACAGTCCGTATCTCTCCATTCTGTGGGCCCACTTCAAACAGCGCCCTGTCTGTGGCTTTCTGGAGTTTGTAGGAGAGCCAGGCATTCTGTCCAGAGTCCACATCAACAGCCACCACTTTGGTCACCAGATAGCCAACATCTGCTGAACGAGGCATAATCTCAGCCACCACAGAGCCACCAGTCTGTACTGGGTACAGAACCTGAGGAGCGTTGTCGTTCTGGTCTTGGATTTTGATCCTCACTGTCACGTTACTACTGAGTGGAGGGGAGCCTCCATCCTGCGCTTTTACGCGGAAATGGAAGTCCTTTAACTGCTCGTAGTCGAAAGAGCGCACGGCACTAATGACTCCACTATCAGCACTGACTGACACATATGACGATACAGGAACCCCATTAACAGCGCTGTCATCTAAAATGTAAGAAACGCGCGCATTCTGGTTCGAGTCTGCGTCACTGGCCTTCACTGTGAAGACAGAGAGACCTGGTGTGTTGTTCTCGAGCACAAAGGCCTCGTAGCTCCTTCTCTCAAAGACAGGAGCGTTATCATTCACATCTGAAATGAGTAAACGGAGAGAAGCGCTGCTGGAGAGTGAGGGAACTCCCTCATCAGAGCACAGCACAGTGATGTTGTACTCAGACTCTCTCTCCCTGTCCAGTTCCTGCTCTGTGCGCAGACTGAAGAAGTTATTGGATGGTGAAGTGATAGCAAACGGAATATGTTCACTAATACTGCACTGAACTCGCCCATTAGCGGATGAGTCAGGATCATTTACTTTCAGCATCGCAACGACGGTGCCATAAGGGGAATCTTCTGATATAGAGTTAGACATGGACAAAACAGTTATAACTGGTTTATTGTCGTTTATGTCCAGCACATCGATTATCATTTTACACGAGTCGGACAGACCACCTTGGTCTTTCGCTTCAATAACTAGTTGATAATGGTTTATTTTTTCGTAATCAATCTGACCATTTAATGTGACCTCACCGGTAAACTGATTTATCACGAACACATCTTTAACATCATTCTCTGTATTGGAAATGTAATACGTCACCTGCCCGTTTGTGCCTTCATCTGCGTCTGACGCGCTAACGGATGTCAATTTGGATCCTTTGGGTGCAGTTTCACTAATTGAGGCTTTAAACACCTTCTGGGTGAAAACAGGTGCGTTATCATTAACGTCCAGCACAGTAACATGTATCTGAAGAGTGCCGGACAGCACTGGCTCACCTCCATCAATAGCAGTTAACATCAATGTAAATCGTTCTTGTTTCTCTCTATCAAGAGGTCTCTGTAAAACCATCTCTACGTTTTTGCGACCCTCTGCGAGATTCTGTAAATCTAAAACAAAATGATCTGTTGGATGAAGTGAGTAGCTCTGAAGGCCGTTTGTTCCAACGTCCGCATCCACTGCACTCTCTAACACGAATCTCGCTCCAGTCACAGCTGACTCGCTGATCTCAAACCTCATTTGTTTATTCTGAAATGTAGGAGCATTGTCGTTTATATCCGTTATTTCGACCGTCACTGTGTACATTTCCATCGGATTCTCGAGAATCATCTGCAGATGCAGAGCGCACGGCGTTGTTTTAGCGCACAGAGCCTCGCGATCTATTTTCTCTTTGATCAGTAGCATGCCCTTCTCTTTGTTCAGCTCGATGTATTCCGTGCTGTCCCCGGAGAAAATCCGCGCTTTTCCCGATTTCAGTCTTTTTAAATCTAATCCCAGATCCTGCGCAATATTTCCAACCGTCGAGCCTTTCGCCATTTCCTCCGGAATGGAGTAGCTGACCTGGCCGAGCACGGAGTGAGAAGAAAGGACGACGAAGAACAATACCGTGTGCCACATCACTGCAGCGGAGATGTGCTGGTCTAATGAGAAGATCTCGAGAAATGACGTCAATATCCAGATTTTCGATGCTTTTACTCGTCGGTCATTTAATAGGGATCTAAATTTCGACGGTTGTTAGAACGACAGACCAACATATTCCCCTCAGATGTCGATGACACGGAAAACGCGACTGAGGAGCTTTTCTTTCTCTGATTATTCAGGCTGCTGTGGGCGAGTCTGAGGCGGACACAGAGAGAGGCAGCAAATCGTTGATAAACAGCGTCACTTAGAGTCAGAATGAGGAACTACAACACTTAGTTTGCCAAAACTATGCGTAAAAATGAAGAAACGAGATCATAAATCATCTTTTCATACCATGAACTGTATTGATTTTAATTTCAAAATTGCGAAGTGAAGTGAAGCATATTAATTATGATCCAACAGGGGGAAAAAAATCAAACTGTATTGGATAAGCACGCAGAGAGGTTTGAATATACAATGTCCTATAAACTCAACGAAATAGGTTTGCGAACATATAATCTAACTCACTTTCTGTTTAAGTATTCGGCGCTATCCAGCATTACTGGTCCTGAAAAGAGAGGAATCATCTGCCACACTGGGTTTTTACTCACTAGAAAACAGCTTATTTACAAACGGTGCTTTGACGTTATTCACAACTTTGGCAAACGTTAAGTTTGAGAAAACACAATAAGGTTTTGTTTAGGTTAAAATATCATCAGGCAGGAGCAAGTGGCTAAGTCTCAAGGAGAAACAGTCACGGCCATCTGATGGTCACTTTTCAGAGCATTGTGCAGCTGTTAAGCCTGTTAATATTATGATATTATTAGATGAATAAAATATCGCAAACAGTGCGTTTCCAATAGAAGATGTCTTTACCGCTAAATACTGTCAAGAAAACCCAAGTCCATGAGCAAAATATTGTGCAAATCAGTCGGAATTAAAAGAAAAAAAAGTGTACAATGCACTGTGTACGAGCTTAACCAACATCAGAAAACGTAGAGACATGATTGGTGTTTAGAAAACAACGCTGTTCATCCATTACCACGAAACACGTGTGACTCATGTCAATTTAAAGTCATTTGCGTTCTTTAAGTGAACCTTAGAAATAATGCTGACCGACACAGAACCTAATGTCACTATATAGCAGTAGCAACATTAGCAACCCATAAAGATTAACCTTCAAAAACAACACTGCAACGAATCACTTTGTAAAGAGATAATAAAACATTCAGCTTGAAGCGATTGAGGCTCGAACAGAAGAACATTTGCAAAGTACCAGAGGAAAACATTGCAATGGGAATTACGTGCTAAAGACGATGAAGTGTATACACCTTTAAAATTAGCACAAGATATCTGGGACTATGATCTTTGATATCAAGCTCTTACCAAATCTGGAGAATCGGGGTCATCTAGAAGATTATTTTCCTTCATTGCGCGCTGCAGAGTCTCTGAGAAACTCGGGTCCACCACTAAAACACTCTGACCACCAAGTGTAGAATATTTACAGTCACTTTTCCTCGAGTTGGTCGTCATACAGACGTCATAATTGTACATGTGCGGCAGAGTTCCAGTAACTCCTGTGTCTGCGTAACCGGGTGGATAGTACGGAATAACTGGGAGACTGGACTGGTAGAAAATACGAGACTGTCTCCATCTGTAGATCTTCACTGATATTATAACTACTACAGTAGTGATGAACAGGAAAGAAACAGCAGCCAGAGCTAAAACTAAGTAAAAAGTCAGGTTATCGTTGTATTCTTTGCTGTGCGTAAAGTCCGAGAACTCCGAGACCACTTCAGGGAAACTGTCCGCTACAGCTACATTGATGTTCACTACAGCTGAGCGAGACGGCTGTCCGTTATCCTCCACAACAACAGTGAGCTTCTGTTTCACTGCATCTTTATCAGTGACCTGGCGCACAGTCCGTATCTCTCCATTCTGCGGGCCCACTTCAAACAGCGCCCTGTCTGTGGCTTTCTGGAGTTTGTAGGAGAGCCAGGCATTCTGTCCAGAGTCCACATCAACAGCCACCACTTTGGTCACCAGATAGCCAACATCTGCTGAACGAGGCACAATCTCAGCCACCACAGAGCCACCAGTCTGCACTGGGTACAGAACCTGAGGAGCGTTGTCGTTCTGGTCTTGGATTTTGATCCTCACTGTCACGTTACTACAGAGTGGAGGGGAGCCTCCATCCTGCGCTTTTATGCGGAAATGGAAGTCCTTTAACTGCTCGTAGTCGAAAGAGCGCACGGCACTAATGACTCCACTATCAGCACTGACTGACACATATGACGATACAGGAACCCCATTAACAGCGCTGTCATCTAAAATGTAAGAAACGCGCGCATTCTGGTTCGAGTCTGCGTCACTGGCCTTCACTGTGAAGACAGAGAGACCTGGTGTGTTGTTCTCGAGCACAAAGGCCTCGTAGCTCCTTCTCTCAAAGACAGGAGCGTTATCATTCACATCTGAAATGAGTAAACGGAGAGAAGCGCTGCTGGAGAGTGAGGGAACTCCCTCATCAGAGCACAGCACAGTGAAGTTGTACTCAGACTCTCTCTCCCTGTCCAGTTCCTGCTCTGTGCGCAGACTAAAGAAGTTGTTGGATGGTGATGTGATGGCAAACGGAATATTCTCGTTTATATTGCAATGAACTTGACCATTTGCACCTGAATCCCGGTCATTTACTTTTAACATTGCAACAATGGTCCCGGAAAGAGAGTCCTCTGATATAGAGTTAGACATTGACATAATATTTATTGCTGGTTTATTGTCGTTTATGTCCAGCACGTCGATACTGACTTTAGCAGAATCTGAGAGTCCTCCTTGATCCCTTGCTTCAATATCGAGTTGATAATTGTTTAGTTTTTCATAGTCAATTTGACCATTTAATGAAATTTCGCCGGTAAACTGATTTATAATAAATACATCTTTAACGTCATATTCTGTATTTGAAATGTAATACGTCACCTGTCCGTTTGAGCCTTCATCTGCATCAGACGCCCTTACTGTTGTCAGCTTAGTTCCTTTTGGAGAATTTTCCAATATTTGAGCTTTATATATCTTCTGAGTGAAATCAGGAGCATTATCATTTGCGTCCAGTACAGTAACATGTATCTGGAGAGTGCCGGACAGCACTGGCTCACCTCCATCAATCGCTGTTAACATCAATGTAAATCGTTCTTGTTTCTCTCTATCAAGCGATCTTTTTACGACCATCTCTACGTTTTGTCGAGGGCCTGCACTATTTTGCAATTCTAAAGCAAAGTGATCTGTTGGATGAAGTGAGTAGCTCTGAAGGCCGTTTGTTCCAACGTCCGCATCCACTGCTTTCTCTAACACGAATCTCGCTCCTGTTACGGCTGATTCGCTGATCTCAAGCTTAATGTCTTTATTCTGAAATGTAGGAGCATTATCGTTTATATCCGTGATTTCGACGGTCACTGTGTACATTTCCATCGGATTCTCGAGAATCATCTGCAGATGTAGAGCGCACGGCGTTGTTTTAGCGCACAGAGCCTCGCGATCTATTTTCTCTTTGATCAGTAGCATGCCCTTCTCTTTGTTCAGCTCGATGTATTCCGTGCTGTCCCCGGAGAAAATCCGCGCTTTTCCCGATTTCAGTCTTTTTAAATCTAATCCCAGATCCTGCGCAATATTTCCAACCGTCGAGCCTTTCGCCATTTCCTCCGGAATGGAGTAGCTGACCTGGCCGAGCACGGAGTGAGAAGAAAGGACGACGAAGAACAATACCGTGTGCCACATCACTGCAGCGGAGATGTGCTTGTCTAATGAGAAGATCTCGAGAAATGACGACGAAATACTGACTTTCAATGCTTTAAATGCGCAGTCATCAAATAAAGATCCAGATTTGAGGTTTTAGAACGACCGACAAGCAAATTCCCCTCAGATGTTGATGACACGGAAAACGCGACTGAGGAGCTTTTCTTTCTCTGATTATTCAGGCTGCTGTGCGCGACTCTGAGGCGGACACAGAGAGAGAGGCAGCAAATCGTTGATAAACAGCGTCACTTAGAGTCAGAATGAGGAATTACAAAATTTATATTGCTGGTTTACTGCGTACAATATGGAATAATGACTTCCAAACAGAGGTGTCAAATTCAGGTCCAGAAAGTAAAAGTCCTTCCCAGGATTTTGTTCCAACAGGCTGGCTTCTCTAGTTAGATCACACCACCAGCAGAGCTGTCCAGCCTGTTGGAACCAAATCCTGGGAAGGATTTTTACTTTCTGGACCTAAATTTGACACCTCTGCTTCCAAAATAGAATAAATGGTAATTTAACTACGTGAATAATTAAATAATCACATAGATAGATAGATAGATAGATAGATAGATAGATAGATAGATAGATAGATAGATAGATAGATAGATAGATAGATAGATAGATAGATAGATAGTATTTCAATATGACGAATTAAACTGATTTTGAGTTCTAATTAGAGAACCGAACTGATGCAGTATGAGTCAGGAGAAAGCATAACCAGTTAAATTGTTGCATTGAATACATATATTTTGAGGGAAAAATGCAGTATCTTCGAGAATCCCAAAGAAAGTAGCTTTGCCTAAGTTTGATATTAGTATGCCATTAAAGAAATATAACATGCATAACTAACTTTTTTGTTTTGCTAGAAAATATTCCCTTCATTTCACAGTAAACAGTCTCAGCAAAGCCTGGGCTCACACTAAGCGAAATGAAAAAAGAAGAAGAAGACTATTGCAATGTATTATCTACATGTTTATCCCAGAATAAGGCAAATCGTAGCCTGGTATAAATATAGTTGCCAATCAAAATACACTAGAATATCACAGAAATCCTACAGAGTGGGTAGTCCTGAATTCAACACAAGCTGATTTCATTGCTTCATAAAGCTGTCCAGAGCTGCCCAGAATGAGTGTTGCTGACAATTGTTTGAACACAAAACAAAGAAAGCTTTACTTACTTTGTCAACCAATTGGACATGAATTATATTGTTTCATCAACTATTTATTTTCTTTTCCCCAAAAGAGTCAACTGAAAGAAAGCAATTGTGTTTATGAAAAAAAAAAGTGTAAAACCAAAGGGACATTGGAATTATGTCAATATCAAGCAATATGACACGTCAGCGAACATTAAAATGAATGTTAAATGATATAGAAGCCTGCCTCACTATATGACAACACACCACCGACTCATAGTGTTTAACTCTCCATAGTAATACTGCAACAAATCACTTTAGACGTAAACAAAAAGTAAAGCCAGTTTTAACACACATGATACGTCAAACGGAGAATTTTACAGATGCATCAGGGTAACATATTGCAATATATTGCTCATACATATAAGCTAATGCAATTCATCTGCCTTTAAATATTAAATCTTACCAAAACTTGAGAATCGGTATCATAAAGATTCTTTTACTTCATTGCGCTTTTGAGTCTCTGAGTAACTCGAATCCATGATTAAAACACTCTGTACATCAAGCGTAGAATATTTACAGTCTTTGTATTTTACCAGTCACTAGGGAGACTGCATTGATAGAAAGTACCAGCCTGAAAAGATAAGAGGTGCCTCTCTTCTCTCCATCGTGGAAATTTACACCACACGCTGCATCTGGAAAGCCACTAGCATTTTGACAGACACCACACACCCCTCACTCAAATCGTTCTCTCTTCTGGTACCTGGAAGACGGAACTACAGCATTCGAGCCCTCACAGCCAGACTGGGAAACAGTTTATTTCCACAAGCCATCCGATTCTTCAACTCCCATGGACTGAAATTAAGGACATCCACACACCCACCCACACATACACACCCACCCACACACACACACACACACCCACACACACATACACACACACACACACACGCATGCATACATAACTATATGGGGATAACTTGCTCCCCATTTCTTGGAGTAATAGCTTATGTCGGGAACACTTCATTGTGAACTGACTGGACGGCCTCCCTTACTGTTTGGCGCTGTCCACCACAGTGGTGTTGAGAAGCGCTGAAGTATTCACACATGGAAATTTGATTCACAACAACGCACTGACAAAGTGATATTGTATTAGCGTCATTAGAAGCATCGACACTAACTCATTTTATACAAAGACAACATAAAACACTAAACTGACACGCTAAAAATTGGGCAGTGTGCACGCATTTGAAAAGACTGGCTACATTAAAGCGCTATAAAGTATTATAACAATTCATTACTGACTACTTCAAGGAGACATGGATTTACACATTAGATTCAGCAACAGAAAATTTGCCATTCAGCAAAGAAAATATTGTCCAAGCATGAAGATGCCACGATCGTCTCAATATGAGAGTAATATGCAGACGCTTGCGTTATTTGAACATGACAAAACATTGGAATACTCAGATATATCTGCAATAAGCTCTTACCAAATCCGGAGAATCGGGGTCATCAAGAAGATTATTTTCCTTCATCGCGCGCTGCAGAGTCTCTGTAAAACTCGGGTCCACCACTAAAACACTCTGAGCACCAAGTGTAGAATATTTACAGTCACTTTTCCTCGAGTTGGTCGTCATACAGACGTCATAATTGTACATGTGCGGCAGAGTTCCAGTAACTCCTGTGTCTGCGTAACCGGGTGGATAGTACGGAATAACTGGGAGACTGGCCTGATAGAAAATACGAGACTGTCTCCATCTGTAGATCTTCACTGATATTATAACTACTACAGTAGTGATGAACAGGAAAGAAACAGCAGCCAGAGCTAAAACTAAGTAAAAAGTCAGGTTATCGTTGTATTCTTTGCTGAGCGTAAAGTCCGAGAACTCCGAGACCACTTCAGGGAAACTGTCCGCTACAGCTACATTGATGTTCACTACAGCTGAGCGAGACGGCTGTCCGTTATCCTCCACAACAACAGTGAGCTTCTGTTTCACTGCATCTTTATCAGTGACCTGGCGCACAGTCCGTATCTCTCCATTCTGCGGGCCCACTTCAAACAGCGCCCTGTCTGTGGCTTTCTGGAGTTTGTAGGAGAGCCAGGCATTCTGTCCAGAGTCCACATCAACAGCCACCACTTTGGTGACCAGATAGCCAACATCTGCTGACCGAGGCACAATCTCAGCCACCACAGATCCACCAGTCTGTACTGGGTACAGAACCTGAGGGGCGTTGTCGTTCTGGTCTTGGATTTTGATCCTCACTGTCACGTTACTACCGAGTGGAGGGGAGCCTCCATCCTGCGCTTTTACGCGGAAATGGAAGTACTTTAACTGCTCGTAGTCGAAAGCGCGCACGGCACTGATGACTCCATTATCAGCACTGACTGACACATATGACGATACAGGAACCCCATTAACAGCGCTGTCATCTAAAATGTAAGAAACGCGCGCATTCTGGTTCGAGTCTGCGTCACTGGCCTTCACTGTGAAGATAGAGAGACCTGGTGTGTTGTTCTCGAGCACAAAGGCCTCGTAGCTCCTTCTCTCAAAGACAGGAGCATTATCATTCACATCTGAAATGAATAAACGGAGAGAAGCGCTGCTGGAGAGTGAGGGAACTCCCTCATCAGAGCACAGCACAGTGATGTTGTACTCAGACTCTCTCTCCCTGTCCAGTTCCTGCTCTGTGCGCAGGCTAAATATGTTATTCGACGGAGATAAGATGGCAAACGGAATATGTTCACTAATACTGCACTGAACTCGCCCATTCGCAAACGAGTCAGGATCATTTACTTTCAACATTGCAACTACGGTGCCAGGTGGAGAATCTTCTGATATCGAACTGGACATAGAAAGAATATTTATAAACGGGCTATTATCATTTATGTCCAGCACATCAATCACAATTTTACATGAATCTGAGAGTCCTCCTTGGTCTCTAGCTTCAATGTCCAGTATATAATTGTTCATTTTTTCATAGTCAATCTGACCGTTTAATGAAACCTCGCCGGTAAATTGATTTATAATAAATACATCTTTAACACCATCCTCAGTATTTGAAATGTAATACGTCACCTGCCCGTTTGAGCCTTCATCTGGATCAGAAGCGCTAACGGTTGTTAGCTTAGATCCTTTTGCTGAATTTTCAGTTAGTGAAGCTTTGTATAACTTCTGGTTAAAAACAGGAGCGTTATCATTTGCGTCCAGTATATTTACATGTATCTTGACAGTGCCAGACAGCACTGGCTCGCCTCCATCGATCGCTGTCAACATCAAAGAAATTCTTTCTTGTTTCTCTCTGTCCAGGGGCCTTTTTAAAACCATCTCTACGTTTTTACGACGGTCTGCGTGATTATGTACTGCTAGATCAAAGTGATCTGTTGGATGAAGTGAGTAGCTCTGAAGGCCGTTTGTTCCAACGTCCGCATCCACTGCTTTCTCTAACACGAATCTCGCTCCAGTCACAGCTGACTCGCTGATCTCAAACCTCATTTCTTTGTTCTGAAATGTAGGAGCATTATCGTTTATATCCGTGATTTCAACGGTAACAGTATAAAGTTCCATCGGATTCTCGAGAATCATCTGCAGATGTAGAGCGCACGGCGTTGTTTTAGCGCACAGAGCCTCGCGATCTATTTTCTCTTTGATCAGTAGCATGCCTTTCTCTTTGTTCAGCTCGATGTATTCCGTGCTGTCCCCGGAGAAAATCCGCGCTTTTCCCGATTTCAGTCTTTTTAAATCTAATCCCAGATCCTGCGCAATATTTCCAACCGTCGAGCCTTTCGCCATTTCCTCCGGAATGGAGTAGCTGACCTGGCCGAGCACGGAGTGAGAAGAAAGGACGACGAAGAACAATACCGTGTGCCACATCACTGCAACGGAGATGTGCTTGTCTGATGAGAAGATCTCGAGAAATGACGACGAAATACTGATTTTCAATGCTTTAAATGCGCAGTCATCAAATACAGATCCAGACTTGATGCATTTCAGACCGACAGACCATCAGATTCCCCTCAGATGTCGATGACACGGAAAACGCGACTGAGGAGCTTTTCTTTCTCTGATTAATCAGGCTGCTGTGGGCGAGTCTGAGGCGGAAACCTACAGACGCAGCGCATCGTTGATAAACAGCGTCACTTAGAGTCAGAATGAAGAATTACATTATTTAGTTTGCTGAGTTACTGCCAATAATATGAAATAATTATTTCCACAACAGAATAAAAGAAACACTCTAATAACTATATAAATCAATATATATTCAGAGAGATAAATAGAAAGATAGAGAATTTGAGAATTCATGTTTCAATGTCCTGTTTTTAACCCATTTTGAGTTAAAACTTGAAAACTGAACTGGCAGTTTAAGTCAGAAGACAAGATGAAAGAATGAAATTTGAGTCTTGACTAAACATGTAGAGCATAAAAAAACAGTATTTTCAAGAAATCCAAACATGTAGGTTTGTCTAATTTTAATACACCATATGTTTATTATAAACTATTGGATGCTCTCCAACACTAGTGGTCTGCCAAAGACAAAAGTCATCTGCCGCACTGTGTTTTATTATACTACATAATGATGCGTTGGCTGTGTGGCTTTTATGTCATTGAAAAAATTGACAAAACTCACTACTTTGATACCACACAATGGAGTCCGGTTTGAGTTCATGGATATTCGGGTAGGACAAAGTCTAGAGGGGCTCTAGGCTCAATAGTCATGGCCATTTTAAAGTTTGTTCATTTTAGGATCCTATTACAGGAGTACATTGCATCAAATCAAACTTTCTCGTTCTGCTAAGATATATTTAAGTCATTTTAAAAATGGTCGATGACCAAAACATTCTGCAGGCCAAGGGAAATTACAAGACAGAACTGTGCCATGCATTTTATACTATTTTCTACTAAAACAAAATCGAAGGATTTTACAAATGCTTTTTCCAAACAAAATATTCTAACATTTCACAGAAACAATACAGAGTTGGTATAACTGAGTCCAATAGAGGTTGAACGGAGCTGACCGGAACTAGTGGTGCTGAAAAATGCTAAACTTCTTGAATACCAAAGATTCATGGCTGTGCTTGATTTAAAATGTCAATCACTTGAACACACACAATATATGCTTAAGCAATAGAATTCTTGTCAAAAGAGTTTACCGAAAGTCATCGACTGTGTTTATGAAAGTGACCATGAGACATATTGGAAATGTCAATATAAAGGAAAAAAAATGGTATGTGAGTGAACTTCAAAGTTGATGTTAAAGGACAAAGAGGATTGTGTCACTATGTACCAATGCAAAAGCGACTAATACTGTTGTACTTTCCATGAGAATACTGTATCATATCAAGTTATACGTAAAGAATAAAGGATAGCCAGCTGTAAACACGGGACACGTAAAACAAAGAATTTTTGCATGGCAAGAGGGCAAAATATTGCAGTATAATGTTTATACATATAAGCTAATGGAACTCAAAAGCATTAAGATTAAAATCTTACCAAATCTGGAGAATCGGGGTCATCAAGAATACTTTTTTCTTTCATTGCCCGCTGCAGAGTCTCTGAGAAACTCTGGTCCACCACTAAAACACTCTGAGCACCAAGTGTAGAATATTTACAGTCACTTTTCCTCGAGTTGGTCGTCATACAGACGTCATAATTGTACATGTGCGGCAGAGTTCCAGTAACTCCTGTGTCTGCGTAACCGGGTGGATAGTACGGAATAACTGGGAGACTGGACTGATAGAAAATACGAGACTGTCTCCATCTGTAGATCTTCACTGATATTATAACTACTACAGTAGTGATGAAGAGGAAAGAAACAGCAGCCAGAGCTAAAACTAAGTAAAAAGTCAGGTTATCGTTGTATTCTTTGCTGTGCGTAAAGTCCGAGAACTCCGAGACCACTTCAGGGAAACTGTCCGCTACAGCTACATTGATGTTCACTACAGCTGAGCGAGACGGCTGTCCGTTATCCTCCACAACAACAGTGAGCTTCTGTTTCACTGCATCTTTATCAGTGACCTGGCGCACAGTCCGTATCTCTCCATTCTGCGGGCCCACTTCAAACAGCGCCCTGTCTGTGGCTTTCTGGAGTTTGTAGGAGAGCCAGGCATTCTGTCCAGAGTCCACATCAACAGCCACCACTTTGGTGACCAGATAGCCAACATCTGCTGAACGAGGCACAATCTCAGCCACCACAGAGCCACCAGTCTGCACTGGGTACAGAACCTGAGGAGCGTTGTCGTTCTGGTCTTGGATTTTGATCCTCACTGTCACGTTACTACTGAGTGGAGGGGAGCCTCCATCCTGCGCTTTTACGCGGAAATGGAAGTCCTTTAACTGTTCGTAGTCGAAAGAGCGCACGGCACTAATGACTCCACTATCAGCACTGACTGACACATATGACGATACAGGAACCCCATTAACAACGCTGTCATCTAAAATGTAAGAAACGCGCGCATTCTGGTTCGAGTCTGCGTCACTGGCCTTCACTGTGAAGATAGAGAGACCTGGTGTGTTGTTCTCGAGCACAAAGGCCTCGTAGCTCCTTCTCTCAAAGACAGGAGTGTTATCATTCACATCTGAAATGAGTAAACGGAGAGAAGCGCTGCTGGAGAGTGAGGGAACTCCCTCATCAGAGCACAGCACAGTGATGTTGTACTCAGACTCTCTCTCCCTGTCCAGTTCCTGCTCTGTGCGCAGGCTGAAGAAGTTGTTGGATGGTGTATTCACAGAAAATGGAATGTGGTCATTAATGGTGCAGTGAACTTGCCCATTTGCACCTGAATCTGGATCATTTACTTTTATCATTGCCACCACAGTGTTAAGCTTAGACTCTTCGGATATAGAGTTGGACATAGAAATGACATCTATACTTGGTTTGTTATCGTTAACATCCAAAACGTCAATCATTACCTTACATGAGTCAGAGAGTCCACCTTGATCTCTAGCTTGGATATCTAGTTGGTAATGGTTCGATTTTTCATAGTCGATGTTACCGTTTAATGTAATATCTCCACTGTGTTGATCTACAATAAAAATGTGGGTCACCGAGCTGTCCACTGCGTCAGAAATGTAATATGTCACATGACTATTAGAGCTTTCATCCGCATCAGTAGCTTTTACGGTGGTTATCTTGGTGCCCTTTGATGCATTTTCTGTTATTGTAGCTTTATACACCTTTTGCGTAAAAACAGGAGCATTATCATTAGCATCCAACACTGTTATGTCTATGTTCACTGTACCCGACAGCCGTGGTTCTCCTCCATCAAACGCTGTCAACAATAACTTAAGCCGTGCTTCCTTTTCACGATCAAGGGGCTTTTGCAACACCATCTCTACAATCCTTCCCACATCAGATTGTGTGTCCAACGCAAAATTATCCGTCGGATTAAGCGAGTAGCTTCGAAGACCATTAATTCCTACGTCTGGATCCACCGCTCTACCCAGCACGAATCTGGCCCCCACCGCTGCGGACTCGCTGATCTCAAACCTAATTTCATTTTTCTGGAAACTAGGAGCATTGTCGTTTACATCCTTAATTTCGACGGTAACAGAATATAATTCCATCGGGTTTTCCAGAATCAGTTGGAGATGCAGAGCGCACGGGGTCATTTTTGCGCAAAGAGTCTCACGATCTATTTTTTCTTTGATGAGCAAGGATCCCTTTTCTCTGTTCAGTGCAATGTATTCGGTGCTATCGCCAGTATAAATGCGCGCTTTCCCGGATTTCAGTCTTTTTAAATCCAGTCCCAAATCCTGAGCGATATTTCCAATCACGGAGCCTTTCGGCATTTCCTCCGGAATGGAATAAGATATCTGCCCGGACACGACGCGAGAACAAAAGACCAGAAGAAGCAGCGCCGTGAGCCACCGAGCAAAAACGGACATTTTCTTGCCTGAAGTGAACATCCTCACACGCAATATGTCCATCGGTAATCTACGGCTTCAAAATCCACCGTTTCAAGAAAAATCAAATGAAATTACGCATTTCCAAGATAAGAGCGGTTTTATAACGAAGCTGTGTAAACATCACCAGCGAGAAAAGCCTGCCTTCCTTTTCTTTCTTATACAGTGTGATGGTGTGGGAGGGCGTGAGGACTTTAGCCGCAGCCCAAGTGCTGTTAAACAGCGACCTTCTGAGTCAAAAAAGAGGAACTACATGTGCAAGAACAGAATGTGAATAATTCACATGAGTACGAACAAATATAGCCATATAGTGCTGACAGGTAAACATTATTCAAACAAATCAACAAAGAAATAAGGAAACTACTGAACAGCGTGTTTACAGTAGTTGAGTGTTATTATACAATGTCCATGCCACTTTAACCTCGTGGGAGGAAGAAGTGCAACCTTCCACCTCAGCAAGTTAAGAAAGCAGTTACCTTTGTATTCATTAAACGTTTAAATCGTTGACATTTCAAAGCGTTTGGCGCTGTCCAGTAAACGTGGTGCTGAAATCAGGAGAATCGGACTAAGAAAAAAAGGTCTGCGGCTTTACATGGTTTTAATGTGCCATTTAGTATCGTGTGCACGGAACATGTTATGGCCACATCATTATTTCAAAGAAAAGCAATACGAATCCCAATATTTCATTTCAAAGTCTTAATATGACATATGGGAAATTGGAAATCCAAGTAAACAATTTCTTCATGCGATGTGTTCTGTCATTTTACTTCATATAAACATTTATTTCACTATTCAACTGTCCTGAAATCCTACGCCGAATTGAGGTTAATAAAGGTGACTATACTATTTTCATTCGGATGAGGTATTATTTAACCCCTGAAATGGCCGGAGCGCAAAATTTTAGCACACAATTCTACAAGAACAGCTCATCTAGTATGCAGAGAAGTCCCTGGAGTTACTCAATCATTAGCATTAGTATATAATAAACCAAATATTTTAATCGGTGAAAAGACACGAACATGAGTATGCTTTAACAGATTACAGCACAACAACTCTGATGATGGGATATTTACAAACCGAAGTGTAAAGAATTTACATGCACTTTTATGACTAAAATAATTTTAAGCTTTTGATGTGTTAAAAAAAAAAAAATTCTTACCAACTCTGGAGAATCGGCATCGTCTATGAGGCGATTTTCCTTCATTCCGCGCTGCAAAGTGTCTCTAAAACTCGGGTCCACCACTAAAACACTCTGACCACCAAGTGTAGAATATTTACAGTCACTTTTCCTCGAGTTGGTCGTCATACAGACGTCATAATTGTACATGTGCGGCAGAGTTCCAGTAACTCCTGTGTCTGCGTAACCGGGTGGATAGTACGGAATAACTGGGAGACTGGACTGATAGAAAATACGAGACTGTCTCCATCTGTAGATCTTCACTGATATTATAACTACTACAGTAGTGATGAACAGGAAAGAAACAGCAGCCAGAGCTAAAACTAAGTAAAAAGTCAGGTTATCGTTGTATTCTTTGCTGTGCGTAAAGTCCGAGAACTCCGAGACCACTTCAGGGAAACTGTCCGCTACAGCTACATTGATGTTCACTACAGCTGAGCGAGACGGCTGTCCGTTATCCTCCACAACAACAGTGAGCTTCTGTTTCACTGCATCTTTATCAGTGACCTGGCGCACAGTCCGTATCTCTCCATTCTGTGGGCCAACTTCAAACAGCGCCCTGTCTGTGACTTTCTGGAGTTTGTAGGAGAGCCAGGCATTCTGTCCAGAGTCCACATCAACAGCCACCACTTTGGTGACCAGATAGCCAACATCTGCTGAACGAGGCACAATCTCAGCCACCACAGAACCGCCAGTCTGTACTGGGTACAGAACCTGAGGAGCGTTGTCGTTCTGGTCTTGGATTTTGATCCTCACTGTCACGTTACTACTGAGTGGAGGGGAGCCTCCATCCTGCGCTTTTACGCGGAAATAGAAGTCCTTTAACTGCTCGTAGTCGAAAGAGCGCACGGCACTAATGACTCCACTATCAGCACTGACTGACACATATGACGATACAGGAACCCCATTAACAGCGCTGTCATCTAAAATGTAAGAAACGCGCGCATTCTGGTTCGAGTCTGCGTCACTGGCCTTCACTGTGAAGACAGAGAGACCTGGTGTGTTGTTCTCGAGCACAAAGGCCTCGTAGCTCCTTCTCTCAAAGACAGGAGCGTTATCATTCACATCTGAAATGAGTAAACGGAGAGAAGCGCTGCTGGAGAGTGAGGGAACTCCCTCATCAGAGCACAGCACAGTGATGTTGTACTCAGACTCTCTCTCCCTGTCCAGTTCCTGCTCTGTGCGCAGACTGAAGAAGTTGTTGGATGGTGTATTCACAGAAAATGGAATGTGGTCATTTATGGTGCAGTGAACTTGCCCATTTGCACCTGAATCTGGATCATTTACTTTTATCATTGCCACCAAAGTGTTAGGCTTGGACTCTTCGGATATAGAGTTGGACATAGAAATTATATCAATGGTTGGTTTATTGTCATTTACATCCAACACGTCAATTATTACCTTACACGAGTCAGAAAGTCCTCCTTGGTCTTTAGCCTGGATATCTAGCTGGTAATGGTTCGATTTTTCATAGTCCATTAGACCGTGCAATGTAACTTCTCCACTGTTTTCGTCTACAGAAAACATGTCGACCATTGTATTGTCGACTGCGTCAGATATATAATATTTTACATGACTATTAGACCCTTCATCCGCGTCAGAGGCGCTAACTGTTGTAAGTTTGGTGCCTTTTATCGAATTTTCTGTAATTGTGGCTTTATATACCCTTTGCGTAAAAACAGGGGCGTTATCATTAACATCCAGCACTGTTATATGTATGTTCATTGTACCAGATAGCCGTGGTTCTCCTCCATCAAACGCTGTCAACAGTAAACTAAGTCTTCCTTCCTTTTCTCGATCAAGCGTTTTCTGCAACACCATCTCTACATTCTTTTCTCCTCCTGATTCCTTTTCTAGAACAAAATTATCCGTCGGATTAAGCGAGTAGCTTCGAAGACCATTAATTCCTACGTCTGGATCCACCGCTCTACCCAGCACGAATCTGGCCCCCACCGCTGCCGACTCGCTGATCTCAAACCTAATTTCATTTTTCTGGAAACTAGGAGCATTGTCGTTTACATCCTTAATTTCGACGGTAACAGAATATAATTCCATCGGGTTTTCCAGAATCAGTTGGAGATGCAGAGCGCACGGGGTCATTTTTGCGCAAATGGTCTCGCGATCTATTTTTTCTTTGATGAGCAAGGATCCCTTTTCTCTGTTCAGTTCAATGTATTCGGTGCTATCGCCAGTATAAATGCGCGCTTTCCCGGATTTCAGTCTTTTTAAATCCAGTCCCAAATCCTGAGCGATATTTCCAATCACGGAGCCTTTCGGCATTTCCTCCGGAATGGAATAAGATATCTGCCCGGACACGACGCGAGAACAAAAGACCAGAAGAAGCAGCGCCGTGAGCCACCGAGCAAAAACGGACATTTTCTTGCCTGAAGTGAACATCCTCACACGCAATATGTCCATCCTCACGCCATGCAATTCATCCATACAGTTAAATAGAAAGATGCATTTTCTAAGCAAACGGAGTGATTTTACAACGACGTCGTGGAAGCACTGTTTGGCAGAAATGCCTGCCTTCCTTTTCTTTCTGACACAATGCGATGATGTGGGAGGGCGTGAAGGTTTGAGCCGCAGCCCAAACGCTGTTAAACAGCGACCTTCTGAGTCAAAAAATAGGAACTACACATACATGAACAGGGAGTGAAGCAACGCTGTGAAATATTTTAAACTGATAGTAAAAGCTGCACTTAAACAAAAGCGCATTGGACGGCAGCAACTAAAGGGGAACTGAATGGGAATAGACTGTATATTTTTAACATTGTTTTTCGAATATATTTTACTTTTTCTGTTGCTGGTCGTCCGCCAGTAATAATGTGGAATTTAAGGAGGTAGCAGTGGCAGTGAATCCACTTCAGTCCTTAATGGCGCAATAGCATGAATATCAACAAGCAATGCACTGATAATGAGCTATCTGGCTTCTAGAGCCACACTGACAAGATTTTCCTGTGGAAATCCGAAATAAAATAATTACATAAATAAATAAATAAATAAAATCATTTGACTTTCTGTTTCAGGCCAAAGGGGATTTTTCTTTTCTGTGCATGAAACTAGCAGTCACATCAAATAAATTGTAGACGTGTAAGACAGAAAGCGATTTACTGAGTACACTATCAACAACAGAACCTTCAAACTTTTTATAAATACAACATCAGCACCCCATAATGTCGTTTGAAGATTTTACATCATTACAAAGTACAATATTCGGTCAGTTTAGTTGGGGAAAGGCTGTAATCAGGTTACAATTAAAAAGGTTGGTATTTTGCAGAAATGTTTTCCATTCCTTTGACAGGATTTAGAATGTACTTGGTAATGCATGGGTCATTACTTGAAAGCTCTTCTCCGGTTTCCAGTGTTGCAAAAAAACACACACAAAATCGAATCAAATAAATGCTAAGAGTCCACGCATTTTCATTTTTCTACCAAAAGAGACAAACCTAACAAAAGACAATCAGAGTGCTACGTGATAAGCAGATGCCAAAAAAAATAAAAAATAGTGCCAAACTGAGTTTTCATCACGAAGCTAATGAACATAAACGCGCTGTCCAGAAAGAGTGGTGCTGAAAATGACTGATAGAATTACTGACGCAGGTTGAATCGCAAACACCGTGAAACAATGACTTAAAAGTGAAGTGATGGAAGTATTAATGTGACGGTTATGCGCACTGAAACGTTTCAGATAATGATATTACAACAGATCAGTCCACGAAGATTTAGCATTGTCTTACCAAATCTGGAGAATCCGCGTCTTCCAAAAGACTTTTTTCCTTCATTGCGCGCTGCAGAGTCTCTGAGAAACTCGGGTCCATCACTAAAACACTCTGACCACCAAGTGTAGAATATTTACAGTCACTTTTCCTCGAGTTGGTCGTCATACAGACGTCATAATTGTACATGTGCGGCAGAGTTCCAGTAACTCCTGTGTCTGCGTAACCGGGTGGATAGTACGGAATAACTGGGAGACTGGACTGGTAGAAAATACGAGACTGTCTCCATCTGTAGATCTTCACTGATATTATAACTACTACAGTAGTGATGAACAGGAAAGAAACAGCAGCCAGAGCTAAAACTAAGTAAAAAGTCAGGTTATCGTTGTATTCTTTGCTGAGCGTAAAGTCCGAGAACTCCGAGACCACTTCAGGGAAACTGTCCGCTACAGCTACATTGATGTTCACTACAGCTGAGCGAGACGGCTGTCCGTTATCCTCCACAACAACAGTGAGCTTCTGTTTCACTGCATCTTTATCAGTGACCTGGCGCACAGTCCGTATCTCTCCATTCTGTGGACCCACTTCAAACAGCGCCCTGTCTGTGGCTTTCTGGAGTTTGTAGGAGAGCCAGGCATTCTGTCCAGAGTCCACATCAACAGCCACCACTTTAGTCACCAGATAGCCAACATCTGCTGAACGAGGCACAATCTCAGCCACCACAGAGCCACCAGTCTGTACTGGGTACAGAACCTGAGGAGCGTTGTCGTTCTGGTCTTGGATTTTGATCCTCACTGTCACGTTACTACTGAGTGGAGGGGAGCCTCCATCCTGCGCTTTTACGCGGAAATAGAAGTCCTTTAACTGCTCGTAGTCGAAAGAGCGCACGGCACTAATGACTCCACTATCAGCACTGACTGACACATATGACGATACAGGAACCCCATTAACAGCGCTGTCATCTAAAATGTAAGAAACGCGCGCATTCTGGTTCGAGTCTGCGTCACTGGCCTTCACTCTGAAGATAGAGAGACCTGGTGTGTTGTTCTCGAGCAGAAAGGCCTCGTAGCTCCTTCTCTCAAAGACAGGAGCGTTATCATTCACATCTGATATGAGTAAACGGAGAGAAGCGCTGCTGGAGAGTGAGGGAACTCCCTCATCAGAGCACAGCACAGTGATGTTGTACTCAGACTCTCTCTCCCTGTCCAGTTCCTGCTCTGTGCGCAGACTAAAGAAGTTGTTGGATGGTGAATTAACAGAAAATGGAACGTCATCATTAATAGTGCAGTGAACCTGGCCGTTAGCACCTGAATCCTGGTCATTCACTTTTATCATAGCAACAACAGTATTCGGCTTGGTCTCTTCGGGTATAGAATTTGACATAGAAATGACGTCAATATTTGGTTTATTATCATTAACATCCAACAGATCAATGATTACCTTACATGAGTCAGAGAGTCCTCCTTGATCTCTAGCTTGGATATGAAGCTGGTAATGATTCGTTTTTTCATAGTCAACTTGGCCGTTTAATGTAATATCTCCACTGTATTGATCTACTATAAAGATATCGGTCACAGAGCTGTCCATTGCGTCGGAAATGTAATATGTCACATGGCTATTAGAGCCTTCGTCATTATCGGTAGCGCTCACGGTGGTCAATTTCGTGCCCTTTGTCTCATTTTCTGTCACGGTACCTTTATAAACGTTGTGAGTAAAGATAGGAGCATTATCATTAACGTCAAGTACTTTTATACGTATGTTCATTGTTCCAGATAGCCGTGGTTCTCCTCCATCAAACGCTGTCAACAATAAATTAAGCCGTGCTTCCTTTTCACGATCAAGGGGCTTTTGCAACACCATCTCTACAATCCTTCCCACATCAGATTGTGTGTCCAACGCAAAATTATCCGTCGGATTGAGCGAGTAGCTTCGAAGACCATTAATTCCTACGTCTGGATCCACCGCTCTACCCAGCACGAACCTGGCCCCCACCGCTGCGGACTCGCTGATCTCAAACCTAATTTCATTTTTCTGGAAACTAGGAGCATTGTCGTTTACATCCTTAATTTCGACGGTAACAGAATATAATTCCATCGGGTTTTCCAGAATCAGTTGGAGATGCAGAGCGCACGGGGTCATTTTTGCGCAAAGGGTCTCGCGATCTATTTTTTCTTTGATGAGCAAGGATCCCTTTTCTCTGTTCAGTTCAATGTATTCGGTGCTATCGCCAGTATAAATGCGCGCTTTCCCGGATTTCAGTCTTTTTAAATCCAGTCCCAAATCCTGAGCGATATTTCCAATCACGGAGCCTTTCGGCATTTCCTCCGGAATGGAATAAGATATCTGCCCGGACACGACGCGAGAACAAAAGACCAGAAGAAGCAGCGCCGTGAGCCACCGAGCAAAAACGGACATTTTCTTGCCTGAAGTGAACATCCTCACACGCAATATGTCCATCCTCGCGCCATGCAATTCATCCATACAGTTAAATAGAAAGATGCATTTTCTAAGCAAACGGCGTGATTTTACAACGACGTCGTGGAAGCACTGTTTGACAGAAATGCCTGCCTTCCTTTTCTTTCTGACACAATGCGATGATGTGGGAGGGCGTGAAGGTTTGAGCCGCAGCCCAAACGCTGTTAAACAGCGACCTTCTGAGTCAAAAAATAGGAACTACACATACATGAACAGGGAGTGAAGCAACGCTGTGAAATATTTTAAACTGATAGTAAAAGCTGCACTTAAACAAAAGCGCACTGGACGGCAGCAACTAAAGGGGAACTGAATGGGAATAGACTGTATATTTTTAACATTGTTTTTCGAATATATTTTACTTTTTCTATTGCTGGTCGTCCGCCAGTAATAATGTGGAATTTAACGAGGTAGCAGTGGCAGTGAATCCACTTCAGTCCTTAATGGCGCAATAGCATGAAAATCAACAAGCAATGCACTGATAATGAGCTATCTGGCTTCTAGAGCCACACTGACAAGATTTTCCTATGGAAATGCGAAATTAAATAATTACATAAATAAATAAATAAATACATAAATAAATAAAATCATTTGACTTTCTGTTTCAGGCCAAAGGGGATTTTTCTTTTCTGTGCATGAAACTAGCAGTCACATCAAATAAATTGTAGACGTGTAAGACAGAAAGCGATTTACTGAGTACACTATCAACAACAGAACCTTCAAACTTTTTATAAATACAACATCAGCACCCCATAATGTCGTTTGAAGATTTTACATCATTACAAAGTACAATATTCGGTCAGTTTAGTTGGGGAAAGGCTGTAATCAGGTTACAATTAAAAAGGTTGTTATTTTGCAGAAATGTTTTCCATTCCTTTGACAGGATTTAGTATGTACTTGGTAATGCGTGGGTCATTACTTGAAAGCTCTTCTCCGGTTTCCAATGTTGCAAAAAAACACACTAAATCGAATCAAATAAATGCTAAGAGTCCACGCATTTTCATTTTTCTACCAAATGAAACAAACAAAACAAAAGACAATCAAAGTGCTACGTGATAAGCAGATGCCAAATAAAAAGTGCCAAACTGACTTTTCATCACAAAGCTAATGAACATAAATGCGCTGTCCAGAAAGAGTGGTGCTGAAAATGACTGATAAGAGAATTACTGACGCAGGTTGAATAGCAAACACCGTAAACAATTACTTAAATGTGAAGTGATGGAAGTATTAATGTGACGCTTATGCGCACTGAAACGTTTCAGATAATGATATTAAAACAGATCAGTCCACGAAGATTTAGCATTGTCTTACCAAATCTGGAGAATCCGCGTCTTCCAAAAGACCTTTTTCCTTCATCGCGCGCTGCAGAGTCTCTGAGAAACTCTGGTCCACCACTAAAACACTCTGACCACCAAGTGTAGAATATTTACAGTCACTTTTCCTCGAGTTGGTCGTCATACAGACGTCATAATTGTACATGTGCGGCAGAGTTCCAGTAACTCCTGTGTCTGCGTAACCGGGTGGATAGTACGGAATAACTGGGAGACTGGACTGATAGAAAATACGAGACTGTCTCCATCTGTAGATCTTCACTGATATTATAACTACTACAGTAGTGATGAACAGGAAAGAAACAGCAGCCAGAGCTAAAACTAAGTAAAAAGTCAGGTTATCGTTGTATTCTTTGCTGTGCGTAAAGTCCGAGAACTCCGAGACCACTTCAGGGAAACTGTCCGCTACAGCTACATTGATGTTCACTACAGCTGAGCGAGACGGCTGTCCGTTATCCTCCACAACAACAGTGAGCTTCTGTTTCACTGCATCTTTATCAGTGACCTGGCGCACAGTCCGTATCTCTCCATTCTGTGGGCCCACTTCAAACAGCGCCCTGTCTGTGGCTTTCTGGAGTGTGTAGGAGAGCCAGGCATTCTGTCCAGAGTCCACATCAACAGCCACCACTTTAGTCACCAGATAGCCAACATCTGCTGAACGAGGCACAATCTCAGCTACCACAGAGCCACCAGTCTGTACTGGGTACAGAACCTGAGGAGCGTTGTCGTTCTGGTCTTGGATTTTGATCCTCACTGTCACGTTACTACTGAGTGGAGGGGAGCCTCCATCCTGGGCTTTTACGCGGAAATGGAAGTCCTTTAACTGCTCGTAGTCGAAAGAGCGCACGGCACTAATGACTCCACTATCAGCACTGACTGACACATATGACGATACAGGAACCCCATTAACAGCGCTGTCATCTAAAATGTAAGAAACGCGCGCATTCTGGTTCGAGTCTGCGTCACTGGCCTTCACTGTGAAGATAGAGAGACCTGGTGTGTTGTTCTCGAGCACAAAGGCCTCGTAGCTCCTTCTCTCAAAGACAGGAGCGTTATCATTCACATCTGAAATGAGTAAACGGAGAGAAGCGCTGCTGGAGAGTGAGGGAACTCCCTCATCAGAGCACAGCACAGTGATGTTGTACTCAGACTCTCTCTCCCTGTCCAGTTCCTGCTCTGTGCGCAGACTGAAGAAGTTGTTGGATGGTGAAGTGATAGCGAAGGGGATATTGTCAGTAATAGTGCACTGAACTCTACCATTATCACCAGAATCTGGGTCATTCACATTTAGCATCGCAATGACGGTGCCAGGCTTAGATATCTCAGACAGAGTATTAGAACTTGACAAAATACTGATCGATGGTTTGTTGTCATTCACGTCAATTACGTCAATCATGAGTTTGCACGAATCTGATAGTCCTCCTTGATCACGAGCCTGAATATTTAATTGATAATGATTTGCTTTTTCATAGTCTATTTGTCCATTTAAGGACACTTTTCCACCCCTCGCATCAACAATAAACACATTGTTTAAGTCAATTGTATTTGAAAGATAATATGATATTAAACCATTAGATCCTTCATCTTTGTCAGTGGCTCTGACGGTTGTTAATTCAAAGCCAATTGGGGCATTTTCAGTTAGTGTAGCCTTATATATTTTCTGATCGAAGACAGGAGCGTTGTCATTAACATCTAATACAGTTACGTGTATTTGTACAGTTCCAGACATACGTGGTTCACCTCCATCTGTAGCGGTCAACGTCAAAGAAAGCTGCTTCTGCTGTTCACGATCTAATGGCTTTTGTAGCATCATTTCCATGTTTTTATCACCATCCGTTTGACTCTGGAGCTGTAAAACAAAATTATCCGTCGGTCTGAGTGAATAACTCAGCCTACCGTTAACACCAACGTCCAAATCCACAGCATTTTCCAGCATGAATCTAGCGCCCGTTACAGCTGACTCGCTTATTTCGAATGTAACGTCGGTTCTTTGAAAATGTGGCGCGTTGTCGTTTATATCCGTGATTTCCACAGTTATTTTATATAACTCCATTGGATTCTCCAGAATTATCTGAGGATGTAAAGCGCACGGAGTCGTTTTTGCACAAAGGACCTCGCGGTCTATTTTCTCCTTGACAACAAGCAGCCCCTTCTCCTTATTCAGCTCGATGTATTCCGTGTCGTCTCCCGTGTAGATGCGCGCTTTCCTTGCTCTCAGTGTTCTTAAATCCAAACCCAAATCTTGAGCAATATTTCCAATTATCGACCCTTTAGCCGTTTCTTCTGGAATCGAGTAACTGACCTGTCCGCGCACCGATGAAGCAGAGACGATTACGCAAAGAATCACAATGCGCCACATCGCTGCAGCGCACATCCCTCCGACAGAGATCACCCGCAAAAACCACAGTGCCACCAATCAGAGTGTTCTGCGTCAGTTAAATGTGCGCATTTGGCGACTCTTCGTCGCAACAAAGAAACCTCTCCGCGAGCCTTCCTTAAGATGAAAGCTTTCCTTTTTTTCGCAGAGAAATTATGGGATGTAAAGGGAGGGTCTGACATACAAGAACAAAGACAAAATCCAATCGTTGATAAACAGCGTCCCTCTGAGTCCAGATTAAGAATTGCACGCACACACACGCACACACACACACACACAGCTACTACTACTACTACTGCTACTGCTACTACTAATACTACTACTACTACTAATAATAATAATGCACATATATGTATGCATAAATTGATATACGTGTTAAACTTAATAGAAATGAAAAAAAAAACCGAAAACACAAGCCAATAAACATCAGAACGACTTTAAAAGTTGCAAGTTTAAAGTGCTTATTGTTATTGTTTGATAAATGTGCTTGCTCATTTATTGTGTTACTATTGTGTTACTATATATATATATATATATATATATATATATATATATAGTCTGTTTCAAGGGCAGTGGTGGGGTGTCCACTTTAACGCTGCTAAAGACATTAAATCCGTCAAGGAACAGTGACCCACTGAGTGCTATCATTCTAGTAAATAATTACTTAAAAAATAACAAATCACACAATGAGTTAATATTCCAGGTACATGGAAGAGTTCACTGTGCTTTTTTCAAATACACATTATAATAAAAATCACCCTGAGCCACATCACAGTGATCACATATGTTTCCACAACCTGCTAAGCGACACCTTCAACACCTGCACTCATTCTCAGTCAGAACACAAATTAAATCTTCTCGGTGCCTTTGGCTTAAGCTAGTATTCTAGTTAAAAACGAAAAATGATTATATTTTGCATTAACTTTAGGAAAT
Source organism: Pygocentrus nattereri (assembly GCF_015220715.1). Taxonomy (NCBI): domain Eukaryota; kingdom Metazoa; phylum Chordata; class Actinopteri; order Characiformes; family Serrasalmidae; genus Pygocentrus; species Pygocentrus nattereri. Next base: position 3,550,287 of record NC_051228.1, read on the forward strand.
GCTGCATAGCAAGGTGGTAAAGACTAAGAAAAAAAATAAAAATAATAGTAATTTTACCAAGGTAACAACATATGTCATGGAATAACTTGGATTAATGGCTCTGCACATGTGTGTGTGTGTGTGTGTGTGTGTGTGCGTGTGTGTGTGCGTGTGTGTGCGTGTGCGTGTGCGTTTTGGCTCTTAAACCAGTAATGTAAAACTTTTATGCAGATGAAGACATGCAAATTTAGGGTTGGTAAGGTATAACTGAGTAAAGCTAAGATAACAGGTAACTTATAGTCTGAAGTTTTCTAGCTATTAGCCTACACTGATCTGTTTCAAATACCAAATATGAAAACAACAGCTATGATTGTCCATGTTAACCTGAACTACATTATGAAAACCAGGCAATATTATCTTTCCTGACTGAATGAGTTGACAAAGCTCCCACTGGCAACAATTTCAAGAACACATGTTAATAACTAGAGAACGGTTCACTTGAATAGTAAGCAGACCAAAAGCCTCCAATACCTTGATTGAATAAAACATTAGAAAACTAGTTTTATTAAAGCTAGCAAACCTGGTTAACATACCCTGGTGGATGTAGTTTTGCCTGATCGATACTGTACAATAAACACACCAGCAGTTCCAGGCCCTAAAGGATATGAAAAGCTATTTTTCAGAAAATAAATAAATAAATAAAAACCATACATACCACACATTCAAAAAGCAACCCCAGCATAACTTACGCCTAAAATGTTTTTCGTGTTCAAAATTGTTAACACAATTGAAAACAGATACTAAAAAGCAGTTCTAAACGAATGAGAGACTAAAAGAAAACTGTAAAAGTTATTTTCAATGAAAGAACCTATAATCAAACAGAAGAAACAGAAGAGGTGAAAGAAAACAGTGCTTCAGTGACGTCACCATCTACAGCAGGAACCTAAATATCTTTAAACACAATTGACGTGTAGTCTGATAAGGTAGTGTGAAGTCTTTCAATTATTATTACTTCTACTATATGGTCAGCATATAGTAGATAACTTACATAACATAGATAACTTAGAAATGACAGTGCATAAGAATGGCGCTATCCAGCACAAGTAGCACTGAAAATGAGTGAAGGGAGAAATAATGATGGAATTCAACATCAAATATTGTGAATAAATTACTTTAAATCTGAATCGATCAGAGAACGAATGTGACGTTTACGCAAATTGATATGTTTCAGATAATGACATTACAATTAATCAATCCACAACGTTTTAGCACTCCCTTACCAAATCAGGAGAATCCGGGTCTTCCAAAATACTTTTGTCCTTCATTGCGCGCTGCAGAGTCTCTGAGAAACTCGGGTCCACCACTAAAACACTCTGACCACCAAGTGTAGAATATTTACAGTCACTTTTCCTCGAGTTGGTCGTCATACAGACGTCATAATTGTACATGTGCGGCAGAGTTCCAGTAACTCCTGTGTCTGCGTAACCGGGTGGATAGTACGGAATAACTGGGAGACTGGACTGATAGAAAATACGAGACTGTCTCCATCTGTAGATCTTCACTGATATTATAACTACTACAGTAGTGATGAACAGGAAAGAAACAGCAGCCAGAGCTAAAACTAAGTAAAAAGTCAGGTTATCGTTGTATTCTTTGCTGTGCGTAAAGTCCGAGAACTCCGAGACCACTTCAGGGAAACTGTCCGCTACAGCTACATTGATGTTCACTACAGCTGAGCGAGACGGCTGTCCGTTATCCTCCACAACAACAGTGAGCTTCTGTTTCACTGCATCTTTATCAGTGACCTGGCGCACAGTCCGAATCTCTCCATTCTGTGGGCCCACTTCAAACAGCGCCCTGTCTGTGGCTTTCTGGAGTTTGTAGGAGAGCCAGGCATTCTGTCCAGAGTCCACATCAACAGCCACCACTTTAGTCACCAGATAGCCAACATCTGCTGAACGAGGCACAATCTCAGCCACCACAGAGCCACCAGTCTGCACTGGGTACAGAACCTGAGGAGCGTTGTCGTTCTGGTCTTGGATTTTGATCCTCACTGTCACGTTACTACTGAGTGGAGGGGAGCCTCCATCCTGCGCTTTTACGCGGAAATGGAAGTCCTTTAACTGCTCGTAGTCGAAAGAGCGCACGGCACTAATGACTCCACTATCAGCACTGACTGACACATATGACGATACAGGAACCCCATTAACAGCGCTGTCATCTAAAATGTAAGAAACGCGCGCATTCTGGTTCGAGTCTGCGTCACTGGCCTTCACTGTGAAGATAGAGAGACCTGGTGTGTTGTTCTCGAGCACAAAGGCCTCGTAGCTCCTTCTCTCAAAGACAGGAGCGTTATCATTCACATCTGAAATGAGTAAACGGAGAGAAGCGCTGCTGGAGAGTGAGGGAACTCCCTCATCAGAGCACAGCACAGTGATGTTGTACTCAGACTCTCTCTCCCTGTCCAGTTCCTGCTCTGTGCGCAGACTAAAGAAGTTGTTGGATGGTGATGTGATAGTGAATGGGATATTCTCACTAATACTACAATGAACTTTTCCATTCATACCTGAATCCGGATCGTTTACTTTTATCATAGCAACAACGGTGCCTGATGCAGACTCCTCCGATATACTACTGGACATAGAAAGAATGTTGATGGATGGCTTATTATCATTAATATCTAACACATCAATAATTACCTTACACGAGTCAGAAAGACCTCCTTCGTCTCTTGCCTGAACATCAAGCTGATAACGACTTGCTTTTTCGTAGTCAATCTGGCCGTTTAGTAATAGATCGCCAGTTTGGTGGTTTAAGAGAAACATTTCGGCCACATGACTGTCCACTGTGTCAGAAATGTAATACGTCACGTGACTATTAGAGCCGTCGTCTGCGTCTGAAGCGCTTACAGTTGTTAATTTGGATCCCTTCGTTGAGTTCTCTGTTATGGTTGCTTTATATACCCTTTGCGCAAAAACAGGAGCGTTATCATTAACATCCAACACTTTAATATATATTTGCACAGTACCTGATAACAATGGATCACCTCCATCAAATGCTGTTAGCTTTAAATTCAGTAAACCTTCTTTTTCTCGATCAAGTGGTTTTTGTAAAACCATTTCTACGTTCTTCCCACCATCAGCTTGATTATGAAGTTCTAATTCAAAATTATCAGTGGGTTTGAGCGAATAGCTTTGAAGGCCATTGTTTCCAACGTCAGCATCCACTGCCCTCCCCAGCATAAATCTAGACCCCGTCACCGCTGACTCACTTATCTCAAATCTGAACTCCTTTTTCTGGAAACTAGGCGCATTATCGTTCACGTCCGTGACTTCGACGGTTATTGTGTACATTTCCATCGGGTTCTCGAGAATCATTTGTAGATGTAAAGCACAGGGAGTCGTTTTCGCACAAAGAGCTTCGCGATCTATCTTCTCCTTAACGAAAAGCAGACCCCTCCCTCTGTCCAGCTCAATGTACTCCGTGCTGTCCTCCGTAAAGATGCGCGCTTTCCCAGATTTTAGTCTCTTTAAATCCAAACCCAGATCTTGAGCTATATTTCCAACCGTCGAGCCTTTCGCCATTTCCTCCGGTATGGAGTAGCTGACCTGGCCGAGCACCGCGCGACAAAAAAGAGCCGTCAAAAACAATAGCGCGAGCGGAATCGTCGCAACAGACATTTTGTCGTCTGAGCTGAAAGTAATCCACTAAAAAGGGAGAAACAGGCCAGAAGCCTTTTGTAAATTTAGCTTTGCTTTGTAAAAAAGGAAATTAAATGCTTCGTTTCTCATCCATGAACAAAACAAAAGAACGAGCCTTCATTTTGTGGTGCCATCGTGTATGAACGGAGACCTGATTCTCTCTCTCTCTCTCTCTCTCTCTCTCTCTCTCTCTCTCTCTCTGATATTATGGGATGGAAAGGGAGGAGGCTGTAAGGGAAATACGCTCAGCTCAAGTATTTATTGATAAACAGCGACCCTCAGAGTCAAAACTAAGAAATACAGAGTCCAATAGCAGTACTAGAGAGAAATAAACCTTTTATCTGTGTGTACTCCTGCATTGCAACAACCACCACCGCAAAAAGACAAACAAATCAAAGCATATATATATATACATACACACACACACACACACACACACACACACACGCACACACACACACACACACTCAGAAAAAAAAAAGGTACAGCACTGTCACTGGGGCTGTACCTCTCTTTTCACTGTGGTGGTACCCTCAGGAGTACATCTCAGTACCTTTAGTCAACATAATTGTAACAGAATCCACTGAAATGTTATGTTCTAAGCTGCACTGACTCCACACATCCCATCTTGCCTCCAGGCTTTTTATTTTAATGTTCTAATTTAAAACATTCAGTTATGGAAAGGTACAAATATCTACTTTTCCACTAGGAAAAACTCATGTAAGGTACACTATTGTACATTAAAACCACTGGTGTACCTTCGAGGGTAGACTTACATTGTTAGTACCTTGATGAATGAATCATGTACCTGCATAGTACCTTTATTTCTAACAATATATATATATATATATATATATATATATATATATATATATATATATATACATATCTTCTTGTAATTGTACAGCACAACACATTTGAACAGGTGATATCATTTAAATTCAATTTATTAATAATAAAGTACGTTTGGAAGGACGTATGCATGATATTACAGATGCAGTATAGAACATTTGGTGACATTTAACAGTAAGGTTGCATAGGTTGCATATTTCCATCAACTTAACACCCCTCTCTTTTCCAGCATGTATCAAAACCTAAGGTGGACGTCATGTTTCCATTTCTTTGACGATGAGAATCCACCCTCCCTCGCCATTTCTTGTGCTTAACCGTAAATATGAAACTCCATTTGTCAAACTTCTCACAGCATGAAATAGTTTGCCAAGACCAGCAGCAGCCACAGATTTTTCTTCATTCTACAACTTCCAACTGGTGCTGCAGTGCCACTTAATACAAACTGCCACCTCAATGTAAAAACATGAAGGGTGCTCTCTAGAACCACGGTTTGGTGTGGTCCATCCTGGGCCACTCCTGCAACATGGCAGCAGCCACTGTTCCAAGAGTTCCCTCTTGCACTTGTAGGTATGAAAAGCTCATTAACATACTGTATTCATTCCTGCAAAGTAACCCCTCCCCCTGGCCATGCACACACACACGCACACACACACACACACACACACAAACCCGCGCAAGTCTTAATCACTGCACCTTTAATGTGAATGTTACTTGAATCTGGCTGGCGCTGTCCACCATAAAGTGCTGAACATGTCCACCTGTTCAGGGAAATGGGGGTAGGGGGCATGCTTTAAATTCTCAGTAGCATGTTGTTTGCACCCTGCTACATAATGACGACATAACCTTATCATAAATATGGCAGAGAAGATGTTATATCATGTAATAACAGATTATGTCTAATAATACACCTGCATTATATTATCATGACCATGAATTGTGTTTTATTGTTTGATGTCATGTTGGGTAACTGGGGTAATAGAGGAACATTACAATGTGGTGTAAGCTGCCATGTCATCAAAAATTGATCGCATCTGTCTTGACAATTGCATGTAATGGTAATTTGAAACTGTTCTATGAGTACATTAGAATAAATTCAACATATTTCTGGCAGTGCTGTAGGGTTGCGAAAAAGAGTTACATTATGCCTGCAACAAATACAACTGTACTGAAGAAAATATGCAGTGCCTTGCAAACAGGCTTTCTTGAAGACGATATGCAAGACATTCAAAATGATACATTCACAATTATTACGGCCTTACCAGTTCAGTAGAATCAGCAACTTCGAGGAAGTCTTTTTCCTTCATTGCACGCTGCAGAGTCTCTGAGAAACTCGGGTCCACCACTAAAACACTCTGACCACCAAGTGTAGAATATTTACAGTCACTTTTCCTGGAGTTGGTCGTCATACAGACGTCATAATTGTACATGTGCGGCAGAGTTCCAGTAACTCCTGTGTCTGCGTAACCGGGTGGATAGTACGGAATAACTGGGAGACTGGACTGATAGAAAATACGAGACTGTCTCCATCTGTAGATCTTCACTGATATTATAACTACTACAGTAGTGATGAAGAGGAAAGAAACAGCAGCCAGAGCTAAAACTAAGTAAAAAGTCAGGTTATCGTTGTATTCTTTGCTGAGCGTAAAGTCCGAGAACTCCGAGACCACTTCAGGGAAACTGTCCGCTACAGCTACATTGATGTTCACTACAGCTGAGCGAGACGGCTGTCCGTTATCCTCCACAACAACAGTGAGCTTCTGTTTCACTGCATCTTTATCAGTGACCTGGCGCACAGTCCGTATCTCTCCATTCTGTGGACCCACTTCAAACAGCGCCCTGTCTGTGGCTTTCTGGAGTTTGTAGGAGAGCCAGGCATTCTGTCCAGAGTCCACATCAACAGCCACCACTTTGGTGACCAGATAGCCAACATCTGCTGACCGAGGCACAATCTCAGCCACCACAGAGCCACCAGTCTGCACTGGGTACAGAACCTGAGGAGCGTTGTCATTCTGGTCTTGGATGGAAACAGTCACTGTCACGTTACTACTAAGAGGTGGGGAGCCTCCATCTTGAGCTCTTATATGGACAACAAACTTACTGAGTTGCTCGTAATCATACGCATGCATAGCACTTAAGACCCCTGTGTCTGCGTTGATGGAGATGTATCTAGAAGCAGGTGATCCATTTATCTGCGTTTCCTCTAGAATATATGAAACTCGAGCGTTTTGATTGGAATCAATATCTTTAGCCGTTACCCTGCATATCGAAACACCTGGGGAATTGTTCTCTTTAACATTGGTGTGGTAAGTGCTTTGAGAGAAAACCGGAGCGTTATCATTCACATCCGACACTTTTATATTTAATACGTTTGTTGCTGAAAGTGGTGGGTTGCCAGAGTCCACTGCGGTAACAGTAATGTTGTAATCGGACACTGTTTCTCTGTCTAACGCCGCGCCTGTCACAAGCGTGAAATAGTTAGTAAGCGATGATTGCAGCCTGAATGGCACATTTTGGTTAATGCTGCATGTGATCTGTCCGTTTAGATCGGAATCGCTGTCTTTGACGTTTAAAACAGCCACTGTTGTGCCCCTCGGGGCATCTTCGGATATGAGGCTGGACAAAGACATGACGTTTACTACCGGCGCGTTGTCATTAGCATCAATAACCTCGACAACCACTTTACTGGAATCTGCTAAGCCACCTTGGTCTTCAGCTTCGACTCCAATCTCAAACATCTTGTTTTTCTCAAAATCAATCACCCCTACAACAGAAATCGAACCTGAGTTCTCATCCAGGCTAAATAGGTCACCCATGTTTCCCTTTAAATTTGAAAACGTATATCTTATTTGCCCATTGGAGCCTGTGTCCGCGTCAGTAGCGTTAACGGTGGTTATGTACGTGCCTTTTGGCGCATTTTCCATTACTCTAGCTCTGTAAATGGACTGATTGAACACAGGCGCATTGTCATTGGCATCTAGAACAGTTACCTCTATTTTGACAGTGCCAGATCTTTGTGGATTCCCCCCGTCCACTGCAGTAAGAGTGAGATAGAGCTGCGGATGCTTCTCTCTATCTAATGGCTTCTGAAGCACCATCTCCGCATATCTAACTCCATCGGGGCGCGCGTGTTGTTTTAAAACGAAATTGTCGTTCGGAGTTAAATGGTAATTCTGAAGAGCGTTTACTCCCACATCCGGGTCCTCTGCGCTCCCCAACACGAAGCGAGCCCCTGCGGTGGCAGACTCGCTGATTTTAAATTTCATCTCTTCTTTGTTAAACAGCGGGGCGTGATCATTCACATCAAGAATCTCGACGGTTACACGATGTAGCTCGATTGGGTTTTCCAATATAAGCTCAAAGCTGAAGCTACAAGGCGTAACGTCGCCACAAATCTCTTCCCGGTCTATTCTTTCGCTGACGAGCAAAAGCCCTTTGTCTCGCTCCAGCTCTATATAATGATCGTTGTCTCCCGTCACTATACGAGCTCGACCTGCTCGAAGCCTTTTCATGTCCAAGCCCAAATCCTGAGCTATGTTGCCAACAACTGATCCTTTCTTCTGCTCCTCTGGGATAGAGTAGCGAATTTGTCCTTCAGTAAATGATAAAGCACAAGCAAATAAGCACAACAGTACTTGCCAGCGCATACGCGAACAGAACTGCCATCTTGCCCTCCTGGATTCAAGTAGTCCTCCCTTTGAAATACCCATTGCTCGAGCTAGTCCATAAAAACGACAGGAAATCACCACGACGCCTTAGGTTTAATGATCCTGCTCAACTGCAGAAAATAGTACGCCTCAAAAGCACGAACAAAAATGCCATGCCTCTCTGCCGTCTGTGCTGTCCACCCCCCATCTGAATGAATGTGCTGCTTACAGGCTCGTAATAAAGCTAACATTTACTAAAGACCAACAGCGGCACTCAGAGACCGATACATGGAAAGACAGCACCAGAAACGCCCAAGGGGGAAAAAAATGAAGGGGAATTTAAATCGTTAATAAAGATAGTGAACATTTATTCGAAATCAAAATGTGTCATTCACAAACCTAAAACCTCGAACCAAAAACAAGCTCGATAATGATACGTGTTAATCTCTGTCGCTGTCCAGGATGTGGTGCTGAAAAACTTGGCGAAAGAAAACATCATTTTATCCCAAGAAAACTTACGAGATCACAGAGCAGGCACACAAATAAGCATTATTATTATTATTATTATTATTATTATTATTATTATTATTATTATTATTATTATTATTATTAGTAGTAGTAGTAGTAGTAGTAGTAGTAGTAGTAGTAGGAGTAGTAGTAGTAGTAGTAGTAGTAGTAGTAGTAGTAATATTGTTGTTGTTGTTGTTGTTACTATTATTCTTATTATCATTATTATGGTTGTTGTTATGATACTCTAAAAGAAGGTGGTTCCTCAACGATTATTTCAGTGAAGACAACGGTGTAATAAAGAACTATGAACGCCCAAAGAACCGTTTGATGCTCAGTTGTTTCTGTGCATGGTGAAGTGTTTCTTCAGCTTGATGGAAAATGTATTGAATGTGGTTCTGTAGAGAGCTCTTTGAAAAAGGTTCTATATCGCACTAAAAGCTTGTAACAATAGCAGAACCATTTTATACTGAACCATGTGTAAAGTAAAATAAATAAATACATACAAATAATAATAAAATGTCCATCAATCTGAAGAAATACTTCACCATGCAGAGAAGAGAAACAGGGAAGCATGAGAATGGGTCTTAGGGTGTTTATGGTTCTATACAGAACCCATGTCTTTTCTAAAAAAAAAAAAAAAAATCCTTGAAGAACCATCTTTTTTTAAAGAATGTAACTGAAGTGGTGGCGACAACAAGGAAAAGACCAACAACAACAACAATAATAATAACGCACAAAAGAATGTCAAACATGTGAGTTTAGTACGTAGTACCAGTTCGGGAGTAATTCCATGGTGTAAATAATTATTTTCTTTCATTCATTCATTCATGCCTTAGGATTTTTCTAAAACTTTGACCAACTATTAAAACATTATCCATTTCAGTTCATGGAAAACTGAAAAAAAGTACATAACTAGGAGATTGGATTTATCCAGAAAACATCACTGCATTAATATATACATCTTAAGAGATATCAAGATGTCTAAAGACAAATTAAATGCACAGTGTGCATCATTAAAACGTTGTCCCTTATAAGTGTAACTTCGATGTTTTTGCCCAATATTGGAATAAATGTATATTAAATAAGACATAAGGCACCTTAATTTGCATTAAAAAAAAAAAAAAAAAAAAAAAAAAAACAGATCAAAAGACACAAGCAAAACAATGAGTGGGTGGCAGGCGCCAAACTGACAGAGTACTCAACTCTTATCAAAAAGATGTGTTCATAAATAATTCTACCTGGCACAAGTAAATCTGAAATTAACTAAAGAGTGCACCGATAGCATAAATTCTACTGCCGCCATACGAGTTTAAAGATAACTTGTATGTCTGTGAAAATGAGACAACAAATAGAAAGTTTTAAGCACTCCCTTACCAAATCAGGAGAATCGGGATCTTCCAGAAGATTATTTTCCTTCATTGCGCGCTGCAGAGTATCTGAGAAACTCGGGTCCACCACTAAAACACTCTGACCACCAAGTGTAGAATATTTACAGTCACTTTTCCTCGAGTTGGTCGTCATACAGACGTCATAATTGTACATGTGCGGCAGAGTTCCAGTAACTCCTGTGTCTGCGTAACCGGGTGGATAGTACGGAATAACTGGGAGACTGGACTGGTAGAAAATACGAGACTGTCTCCATCTGTAGATCTTCACTGATATTATAACTACTACAGTAGTGATGAACAGGAAAGAAACAGCAGCCAGAGCTAAAACTAAGTAAAAAGTCAGGTTATCGTTGTATTCTTTGCTGAGCGTAAAGTCCGAGAACTCCGAGACCACTTCAGGGAAACTGTCCGCTACAGCTACATTGATGTTCACTACAGCTGAGCGAGACGGCTGTCCGTTATCCTCCACAACAACAGTGAGCTTCTGTTTCACTGCATCTTTATCAGTGACCTGGCGCACAGTCCGTATCTCTCCATTCTGTGGGCCAACTTCAAACAACGCCCTGTCTGTGGCTTTCTGGAGTTTGTAGGAGAGCCAGGCATTCTGTCCAGAGTCCACATCAACAGCCACCACTTTAGTCACCAGATAGCCAACATCTGCTGAACGAGGCACAATCTCAGCCACCACAGAGCCACCAGTCTGCACTGGGTACAGAACCTGAGGAGCGTTGTCGTTCTGGTCTTGGATAATAATATCCACAGTCACGTTCGTGCTGAGAGGAGGAGAACCTCCATCCTGAGCTTTCACACAAACCTGAACATTCTTCATTTGCTCATAATCGAAAGAGCGCACTGCGTAAACCACTCCACTATCAGCATTCACCGAAACATAAGAAGAAACAGGCGATCCAGCTACATTAGTTTCCTCCAGAAGATAAGAAATGCGTGCATTCTGGTTTGAGTCGGCGTCATGAGCGCTCAACCTGAATATGGATAAACCAGGAGAGTTGTTCTCAATTACACGAGCAGCATATGAACCCTTCAGAAATCTTGGAGGATTGTCATTGACATCAGACACTTTAAGGCTCAAATGTTTCTTACTGAACAGCGGAGGAGACCCTGAATCCGTCGCTGTTACAGTGATATTATATTCTGGAACATGTTCACGGTCGAGAGCAGCATCAGTCACTATAGTGTAATAGTTTCGTAAGGAAGACTGCAGTCTGAATGGTGTGGGTGGATTAATAGCGCAGCTAACAAGACCATTTTCTCCGGAATCTAGATCTTTTACGCTCAATATAGCTATCGTTGTACCAAGAGTAGCGTCCTCAGCCACTGGACTTGAAAAGGACATGACACTAATAGTAGGCAAGTTATCATTAATGTCAATTAAATCGACAATGACTTTTGCAGAACCTCCTAATCCTCCTTGATCTTTAGCCTCTATTCCTATCTCGTATTTCTTTGCCTTTTCGTAATCAAGAACACCGGACAACGTTATCACACCGGTACTTTCATCTAAATGAAATATTTCTGCAACATTACCTTTCAGATTAGCAAAGCTATATGTTACCTGGCCATTTGATCCACTATCTGCGTCACTCGCGTTAACAGTTGTGATGTATGTTCCCTTATGTGCATTTTCATATACAGTGGCTCTATAAACAGACTGGTTAAATACTGGTGCGTTGTCATTCACATCTAAAACAACAACCGCTATTTTCACATTACCTGACCTTTGTGGGTTTCCTCCATCGACTGCTGTGAGGGTGAGAGAAATATAAGGATTTTGCTCTCTATCTAAAGGTTTTTGAAGGACCATTTCAGCGTATTTAACGCCATCAGGACGTGAGAGCTGCTTCAGGGCAAAATTATCGCTTTGTGAAAGGATGTAATTCTGAAGAGCATTCAGACCAACGTCAGGGTCGTCTGCGCTGCCGAGTAAGAAACGCGCTCCTGGCGTGGCCGATTCGCTTATTTCGAGATAAATTTCCTCTTTGGGAAACGTTGGAGAGTGATCATTCACATCCAGTATTTCCACCGTTACGTGATGCAGCTCCACAGGATTGTCGAGTATGATTTCCAGCGTGAAGCTACAAGGCGTGATTTCAGCGCAGAGCTGCTCTCGGTCTATTCTCTCATTTACAACCAGCGTCCCTTTGTCTGTTTTGAGCTCCGTGTATTCCGCGCTCTCTCCGGACACGATGCGAGCCCGGCCCGCGCGCATTCTTTTAACATCCAGACCCAGATCATGAGCAATATTCCCGATTAGCGATCCTTTCTTCATTTCTTCTGGAACAGAATAGCGAATCTGAGCGCTGATGCTCGAAAAGGCAGAAACGGTCACGACGAACAACACTTTCCATTGGAGCACGCGATGATAAGGCTGTTTTCCAGAGAAGGAGACCGAAAGCCTTTGACTCCCGCTGTCCACGACCATTTTAACGACGTAGGAGAAAAAGGGAATCTATTTAGAAATAAAATAATGACGACTTATGGTCAAATTCATAAAATCATAACGTCCGTTTCTTTTCTCTCAAGCAGTGGCTGCCTCTCTCGTCGACGCTCCTCTCTACGTCTACCCACGTCATGAGCACAGCCTAAATAAATGGAGGCAGTGCTCTAGATCTTTGTAGGACCAATCTCTATTTATTGATCAACAGCGGCCCTTAGAGTTGAATCAGTGGAATAACCTTACCATATAAATTCCCATCTACGTTTGTCTTTTACGTCTGAAAATTAAAATCGGTTATCTCTGTGTGTGTGTGTGTGTGTGTGTGTGTGTGTGTGTGTGTGTGTGTTTATTTCAAGTTAAATTAAGAAAACAAGAAAATTAAGTTTCTAGATTCTTTTCTCCAAGCAAATGTCATCAAATATGTTTCCTCAATAGGAGCTGTCCGGTCGCAGTGGTGCTGAAATGCTCGCAGCAATAAGTTAAAGGCACCAGAAAGACTCTTTATTTAATTATGATGTCCAGCCAACTGCTGTCATTACATTTAAAAATGTTCAAAACAAAACAAACAGTGTAAATGTAACAGCAGCAACATTAAGTTCTTCTGTAAAATGTAAATACCATGGTATATAATATATACAAAAAAAGACAATTTCAGACCTGAGTGGGATGCATTTATGAGTCACTTTTCTCTAAAACACGTACATTATTATTATTATTATTATTATTATTATTATTATTATTATTTGTAAAGTGTTAGACAGCAATAACAACAACAACAACAACAACAACAACAATAATAATAATAATAATAATAATAATAATAATAATAATAATAATAATAATAATAATAATAATAATAACGACAACTGACAGGGGGAGTATATGCTATTTTGTAATAACCAGCGATAAGTACTCGCAAAAGTAATTCCCTGTCCCTCACGTAAAGCGAAAAGTTGTTACTGGAGAAGAACAGGTTTCCTAAAGAAGGCAAAGCATGTCTTGGAAATTAAAAGCATTATTGAAAGGTTAATCTTACTAACGGTTAGCAAAGGTAAACAGAAAATATGGGTATCAAAAAGCATAGATTCTAATGAATCTACATTGTGTCATCACCACCACTGCCACTCACCACAGACGCTCGAAAGACAACACAACAAAGTATAATTGGAATATGAAAAATTTCAACTGTGCCTACCAAGTCCGGTTTATACACACACAAACACACACACACACACACACACACACACACACACACACACATTTTCTAAGCCGCTTCTCCCTCAGGGTCGTGGAACGGTGCTGGAGCCTATGCCGTCCGGTGTATGATCATATTCAAAAGCTATTTAATTTCAGTGAGTGCCGGATATTCAGATATTTCAATTATTGCACTATCAGACGTCAAAAAATTGATAAAAAGTCTCAAATGATGAACAACCACTGCTGTCTAAGGCAACAACAAAAGTGCTCTCATTTGAGCAGAATGCACTAGCAATGAGAAAAGTAGGTCACTCTTTCAGGTGAAGGCTGAACTTCAAAACATTCGCATATGCGTTGGATAATAAATACACAAATAAGACGACAATACAATATACATTAGTATAAGAATGAGCAAAGACAAATAATAGAGAAATAAATTTAACTCGCGCTTACCCCTGTTGGAGACTCATCAGGATCATTAAATAATTCCTTCTCCTTCATCGCGCGCTGCAGAGTCTCTGAGAAACTCTGGTCCACTACTAAAACACTCTGACCACCAAGTGTAGAATATTTACAGTCACTTTTCCTCGAGTTGGTCGTCATACAGACGTCATAATTGTACATGTGCGGCAGAGTTCCAGTAACTCCTGTGTCTGCGTAACCGGGTGGATAGTACGGAATAACTGGGAGACTGGACTGATAGAAAATACGAGACTGTCTCCATCTGTAGATCTTCACTGATATTATAACTACTACAGTAGTGATGAAGAGGAAAGAAACAGCAGCCAGAGCTAAAACTAAGTAAAAAGTCAGGTTATCGTTGTATTCTTTGCTGAGCGTAAAGTCCGAGAACTCCGAGACCACTTCAGGGAAACTGTCCGCTACAGCTACATTGATGTTCACTACAGCTGAGCGAGACGGCTGTCCGTTATCCTCCACAACAACAGTGAGCTTCTGTTTCACTGCATCTTTATCAGTGACCTGGCGCACAGTCCGAATCTCTCCATTCTGTGGGCCCACTTCAAACAGCGCCCTGTCTGTGGCTTTCTGGAGTTTGTAGGAGAGCCAGGCATTCTGTCCAGAGTCCACATCAACAGCCACCACTTTGGTGACCAGATAGCCAACATCTGCTGACCGAGGCACAATCTCAGCCACCACAGAGACACCAGTCTGTACTGGGTACAGAACCTGAGGAGCGTTGTCGTTCTGGTCTTGAACAATGATCGTCACCATAACTTCAGAACTTAATGGAGGGGATCCACCGTCTCGCGCTGTTACGTTAAAAGACAAACTCTTCATCTGTTCATAATCAAATGACCTCACAGCATGTATAACTCCGCTATCTGAATTAATGGACACCAAAGAACTGACTGGGTTCCCCATTACGTCACTATCCTCCAAAAAATACGACAATCGCGCATTTGGGCCCCAGTCAGCATCGCCTGCTTTAACGGTCAGCACAGCCACACCTGGTGAATTGTTTTCAGTAATAAAGGTTCTGAACTGATCAGAACCGAAAACGGGTGCGTTATCATTCACATCTGAAATCTTAACAGTTAGTGTTTTATTACTGTGTAGAGCTGGACTTCCCTGATCGCTGACCAATATGGTGATGTTATATTCTGCTATAATTTCTCGATCAAGAATTTCATCTGTAACTAATGTATAGTAATCACTGTGTGATGATTCTATTTTAAAGGGCATGTTTATTTCTATCGAGCAATGCACATTGCCGTTCTTACCAGAATCAGCGTCCTCTACGTTAATTACAGCTACAGTTGTTCCTACTGGAGAATTTTCAGGAATTATATTCAAGAATGACATTAGCTGTATTGTGGGAGCGTTATCGTTTTCGTCAACAACATCTATAACGATACTGCACGTATCCGAAAAACTTCCTTTATCTTTCGCTTTAACGCTTAGTTCAAAAACGTTTTGAGTTTCATAATCTAACTTTCCAAGCAATGTTATTTCTCCTGTCTCTGAATTGATGTCAAACAGTCCTGTCATTTCTTTGCTTGCATGAGCTATACTATACGTGACTTCGCCATTCGCATCTTTGTCTTCATCAGTAGCACTTACAGTTGCTATCACCGTCCCAGCCGGAGAATTCTCCTTTACATCTGCTTTATAGACCGACTGACCACATACAGGGGCATTATCATTAACATCCAACACTGAAATTTGTATTTTTACCGTGCCTGACTTTTTAGGCGATCCACCATCGGCTGCGACGAGGACGAGCGTAAAATATTCAAGCTTTTCTCGGTCCAACTCGCGCAGCAAATTTATCTTTACATTTTTATTACCACCAGTTTGACTAAGCATCTCTAATTTGAAGTTGTCATTTGGAGTGAGCGTGTAGCTTTGTATACCGTTGATACCAACATCCATATCTACAGCGCTGTCTAAGGAGAATCGAGTACCAGGTGAGGCATTTTCACTTATTTCTAGATTCACCACATCCCTCGGAAATACTGGTGCATTATCGTTAATATCTTGCACCTCAACTGTGATTCGATGAAGCTGAATCGGGTTCTCAATGATCAGATCAAAGCTGAAGCTGCAGGGCGTTGTTTGCTTACAGAGCTCCTCTCGGTCTATCCTCTCCTTCACTACCAGAGCGCCTTTGTCTCTGCTCAGTTCCACATACTGGCGACCGCCCTTTGTTACAACTCGAGCTTTTCCTGAAATCAGTCGACTTATCTCGATTCCCAAATCCTTGGCGATGTTTCCCACAAAGGATCCCTCTGGCATCTCCTCCGGGATGGAATACCGCGCTTGGCAAAAGACGACGTCCATCCCGTAAAAACACAGAAAGAAAAACACGGTCTGCCATTTTAACTGCATTGTAGATCTCCGACGATGATGGGAAACGGCACTCGAGCGAAAATATGTCGACATAGTACAATTATTCTCTATGCACGATATGAAAACAAAGAATAAAAACAAACATAATGTTGGGAAAACATGAATTAATCCACACGCACAGCCCTGTTCTGCGAGCTAGGAAAATACGCCTGATGTCCTCTATATTCAGAGGCATCAGAACCCGTAGGAGGGGGGCTTTTGCTTTTTAAACGCTGATTTAGACAATTCTTGTCCAATAGCGGCACTTAGAGTACAGACGCTGACAACGCACTGCTTTATTCTGAATGCAGGGAACGCTGTCAGATAATTCAGCAAAATACAGTTTAAGTGAGATAAAGATAAAATGAGACTTGCAAACTCTAATAACGATGCAAAGATAAAGACATTTACAAACACCAACGTGAAGCTATTCAGTCTTCAAGTACAATTGGCATATTTATATTTCCATTATTATAGTATTAGAAGCTGAAATACAAAGAAAGATATTCAGATCAAGAGAAACCATTGTTGTCTAACATCAAAACAAAAGTGCTCTCATTTGAGCAATGAGAAAAGTTTGTATTATTTTAGTTGAAGGTTTTAGGGACTTCAATGCATGCATATGAACTGAAAAACATATTTATAGCACCATACTTCAATGTCTGTGACTAGCTTATGACACTAGTCAAAATATGGCAGAATTGTTCATGAAGGAAATGACATTGCATTGAATTTACAGGGATCAAAGAAATTTGCAATACTTTTAGAATCGTTCACACAAAAAGGGGCATACTTAGCAGGGGCTTGGATAAGACAGCCATTCATAAGATCTGTATATATATATATATATATCTTTTTTTTTTTTTTTTTTTTTTTTTAACTTGAGTTAAAATATGAAGGTGACATTTCTTTAAGGAGGCCTGAGTGACCGCAGACCACGAACATCTAATTCTGTGTCTGACCATTTTCTTTAGGATTTCTTATGTCAATGCAATTGATTTTATAAAATATATTATTTGATTTTATAACTGAAAGTTCCACATATTCAAGTATCGGTTTAAAACTGTTATTCACTCCTGACGTGTGTGATGTAGAACCCCAATTTAACTGCTTTTCAAATAAATTGTTACAGAAAAGAGCCAGAGGAAAAACAGCTTTCAGGCTTGCATATACAAGAAGTCAAAGCTTACAACTGAAGTTTTTTACTGTGGTAACACGACTAACAATCATGTTTTTTTTCAATGTATAATTTAAATTAGACTTAAAGTATAAAGGAAAATTATCATTATGATATTAATACTGAGACTGCTCAATTCAGCTAATGAAATTGAAATGTATTGAAACCGAAATAAGGAGTTATTACTATAAGTATAAGTGAAATATTAATTACCTAGAACTACAATATGTATAAATGTTGACATAGAATATATGAATACAACATAGACTGGGACAAAAAAATAAAAAAAACAGCAGAGATACTGAAAGAAATTTAGCTCGCGCTTACCGCTGTTGGAGAATCATCAGGATCATTAAATAATTCCTTCTCCTTCATCGCGCGCTGCAGAGTCTCTGAGAAACTCTGGTCCACCACTAAGACACTCTGACCACCAAGTGTAGAATATTTACAGTCACTTTTCCTCGAGTTGGTCGTCATACAGACGTCATAATTGTACATGTGCGGCAGAGTTCCAGTAACTCCTGTGTCTGCGTAACCGGGTGGATAGTACGGAATAACTGGGAGACTGGACTGATAGAAAATACGAGACTGTCTCCATCTGTAGATCTTCACTGATATTATAACTACTACAGTAGTGATGAAGAGGAAAGAAACAGCAGCCAGAGCTAAAACTAAGTAAAAAGTCAGGTTATCGTTGTATTCTTTGCTGTGCGTAAAGTCCGAGAACTCCGAGACCACTTCAGGGAAACTGTCCGCTACAGCTACATTGATGTTTACTACAGCTGAGCGAGACGGCTGTCCGTTATCCTCCACAACAACAGTGAGCTTCTGTTTCACTGCATCTTTATCAGTGACCTGGCGCACAGTCCGAATCTCTCCATTCTGTGGGCCCACTTCAAACAGCGCCCTGTCTGTGGCTTTCTGGAGTTTGTAGGAGAGCCAGGCATTCTGTCCAGAGTCCACATCAACAGCCACCACTTTGGTCACCAGATAGCCAACATCTGCTGACCGAGGCACAATCTCAGCCACCACAGAGCCACCAGTCTGCACTGGGTACAGAACCTGAGGAGCGTTGTCGTTCTGGTCTTGGATAATAATATCCAAAGTCACGTTCGTGCTGAGAGGAGGAGAACCTCCATCCTGAGCTTTCACACAAACCTGAACCTTCTTCATTTGCTCATAGTCGAAAGAGCGCACTGTGTAAACCACTCCACTATCAGCATTCACAGAAACATAAGAAGAAACAGGCGATCCAGCTACATTAGTTTCCTCCAGTAGATAAGAAATGCGAGCATTTTGGTTCGAATCGGCGTCCTGGGCGCTCAGTGTGAATACGGACAAACCAGGAGAGTTGTTCTCAATTACGTGAGTAGTATAAATTCCTTTTTGAAATTTCGGAGGATTGTCATTGACATCAGACACTTTAAGGTTCAAAAATTTCTTACTGGATAGCGGAGGAGACCCTGAATCCGTCGCTGTTACAGTGATATTATATTCTGGAACAAGTTCACGATCGAGCGCAGTATCAGTCACTATACTGTAATAATTTCGCAGAGAAGACTGTAATTTAAATGGTGTCAGTGGATTAATAGTACAGCTAACAAGACCATTGTCTCCGGAATCTAGATCTTTTACGCTGAAAACTGCTATAGTAGTGCCAAGTGCAGCATCCTCAGCCACTGGGGTAGAAAAAGACATCACACTAATAGTAGGTGCGTTATCATTTTCGTCAATTAATTCGACTGTTACTTTTGCAGAGTCTCCGAATCCTCCCTGATCTTTAGCTTCAATGTCAAACTCGAATTTCTTTGATTTCTCATAATCCACAATTCCATTTAATGTTACTACACCAGTTCTGTCATCTAGCTTAAAAATTTCGGCAATGTTACCTTTTATGTTAGCCAAACTGTAGGAAACCAAGCCATAAGTCTCGCTGTCTGCGTCACTTGCTTTAACAGTTGTAATATATGTTCCTTTTGGTGAATTTTCTGCTATAGCTGCTCTGTAAACGGTCTGGTTGAATACTGGTGCATTGTCATTTGCATCCAGAACAGTGATTTCAATTCTTACATTACCAGATCTCTGTGGGTTTCCTCCGTCGACGGCTGTGAGGGTGAGTGAAAGACGTGGTTCTTGTTCTCTATCTAAAGGCTTCTGCAGCACCATTTCAGCGTATTTAGCCCCACCTGGCCTTGCGTGTTGCTTGATAATGAAAAAATCATTTGTTGACAAGATGTAATTCTGAAGAGCATTCAGACCAACGTCAGGGTCGTCTGCGCTGCCGAGTAAGAAACGCGCTCCTGGCGTGGCCGATTCGCTTATTTCGAGATAAATTTCCTCTTTGGGAAACGTTGGAGAGTGATCATTCACATCCAGTATTTCCACCGTTACGTGATGCAGCTCCACAGGATTGTCGAGTATGATTTCCAGCGTGAAGCTACAAGGCGTGATTTCAGCGCAGAGCTGCTCTCGGTCTATTCTCTCATTTACAACCAGCGTCCCTTTGTCTGTTTTGAGCTCCGTGTATTCCGCGCTCTCTCCGGACACGATGCGAGCCCGGCCCGCGCGCATTCTTTTAACATCCAGACCCAGATCATGAGCAATATTCCCGATTAGCGATCCTTTCTTCATTTCTTCTGGAACAGAATAGCGAATCTGAGCGCTGATGCTCGAAAAGGCAGAAACGGTCACGACGAACAACACTTTCCATTGGAGCACGCGATGATAAGGCTGTTTTCCAGAGAAGGAGACCGAAAGCCTTTGACTCCCGCTGTCCACGACCATTTTTTACGACGTAAAGACCAAGGATGAAGGTTAATCTATTGGATAAAACAAAATATTGCCAAGGCGGCCGAAAACAATGGCTTCCTCCTCTCGCCCTCTTTACATCTGCCCACGTCATGAGCACAGCCTAAATAAATGGAGGCAGTGCTCGTGATCTCTTTTAGATTAACCTTCGTTCATTGACCAACAGCGGCGCTCAGAGTAAAATAAGTGTAATGACATTATGAACACAGTGACGTATAAGAAAGAAGAAAACAAACAAACAAATAAATAAAAATTCTGATGCCATGTGTAGAAGGGACTTGACTATAATAATAACAATAATAATAGCAGTATTTCATGACTTAGCAATAGCATTATTACTGTCCACACATGATTTGGATTTCCTCTAAATGACCAAGCAAATGTGATTGATACTAGCGATCATAATAATAGTATATCTTCAGCAGTGTTTCCCAATTCAGCCTCTGGCTTAGTGCCACCTGTCTTGCACATGGTGATGTTTTCAAGGCTCTCAGCACACACTTCTTCCTAATTTGAAGTGCTATGTTAGAAGACTAGAGTATACAGGTTAGAATGATTTGAACACCTGCTCTACACAATTAAGATGATCCCATAAGGGTTCTTTAGCAAAGCCAAGAACACAAAGAACCATTTGCATGCTAACCCCAGAGGTGGGCCCAGAGTTTTATTACACACGTCTATAGCCCAAGAATAGCTCAGCCAGTTTGGTTTGAAACCCATGTAGTTAATAAATTAGAATGTGATAAGCCTGGAATTTTAAGGGATTGAATGTTATTTATTTATTTATTTATTTATTTATTTGTTTGTTTGTTTATTTATTTGCATGACGAAATTGTTCTCAGATTGATGGTAAATGTGTTGAATATAGTTCACCATAGCACAAAATAGGGTTATTATATTGTATTCATTTGCATTTTTGCACGCCTGACATTGTAACATTAACTGTACCCTTTTTGCTCAGAACCACTTTCAAAAACGGTTTTAATATCATCATATACAACACATTTTCAATAAATCTAAATAATTTCAATATACAAATAGTGTTTTAAGCATGTGAAAGGTTCTTTGTGTGCATATAGGACTATATAGAACCGATGTCTTATTTAAAGAACACTTGAAGAACCATCTTTTTTTAAAAAGGGGTACAACAAATGCAACAGCAAGCATGAAAACACCTTGGCCCTATACGTCTGTCGCTGTCCAGCACCAGTGGTGCTGAATTATTGTCAAGTGAAAGTGAACTTTGTCATGCAAACTATACAACAAGGAGGGCAAAGCTGAACGAGATAGCCTTTCTCCAACTCCAAATGTGCAAAATACACATACATATATCATAAAGGCAACTGCACATAGACATGCTAGACAGACACAAAAACATAGAAATAGTAATAACAGATGTTACAATTTGTATAGAAAAATATTGCACATTGAATTTAAAGATATGATTATTGTAGAGTATAAAGGAATGTAAAGTGAAATGTACGAGGCAAATGGCATTTCACCTATGAATTAATAATTCTAGGAGTCTTTGGATTATTGCTAAAAAACAAAAAAAGTTTCTTCTATTAAAACTAGTATTAATATTATTATTGTTATTGTTGTCATTATTGCTGTTGTTGTTTATATGATTTTTAAAAATGCAGTATTCTGCTGCTGATTATAAAACACTTTGTATAATTGTCTGTTCAGTTCAGAAAGACACCAACAGATCATAAAGCATATTCCAAGATATATATATATATATATATATATATACAGTGGAGAAAATAAGTATTTGATCCCCCACTGATTTTTCATCAGTGAGAGATGGAATATCAAAAAGAAAATCTAGAAAATTAAATAATATTTAAATAAAAAATAATTTGCATTTAATTGAGGGAAATAAGTATTTGATCCCCTAAAAACCATGAATAATGTTGGCTCCCACAGACTACTGACACACCCTAATCTCAGTGAAGTCATTACCTGCAAGAGAGACACCTGTCCCAAAAATTGTCACCTGTATAAAAACCACCTGCCAACAGATTCAGTGACACTCCAACATCTCCACCATGGGCAAGACTAAAGAGCTGTCTAAAGATGTCAGGGACACAATTGTTGACCTATACACAAGGCTGGAATTGGCTACAAAGCCATAAGTAAGAAGCTGGATGAGAAGGTGACAACTGTTGGTGCAATTATTCGGAAGTGAAAGAAGTACAACATTACTGTCAGTCGACCGCGGCCTGAAGCTCCATGCAAGATATCACCTTGTGGAATCTCATTGAACATGAGAAAGGTTAAAAATCAGCCAAGAATTACACAGGAAGAGCTGGTTAATGATCTCAAGGCAGCTAATACAGTAATACACTGAGACGTAATGGTTTAAAATCCTGCAGTGCATGTAAGGTTCCTCTGCTCAAGAAGGCTCACGTCCAGGCCCGCTTCAAGTTTGCCAATGAACATATTAATGACTCCGAGAGAGACTGGGAGAAGGTGCTGTAGTCAGATGAGACCAAAATTGAGCTCTTTGGCCTCAGCTCAACTCGACGTGTTTGGAGGAAGAAAAATAGAGAATATAACCCTAAGAACACCATCCCCACCATCAAGCATGGTGGTGGAATATTATTATGTTTTGTGGGTGTTTTTCTTCTAAGGGCACAGGCCAACTTCACTGCATCGACGGGAAGATGAACGGGGCCATGTATCGCAAAATCCTGGGTGACAACCTCCTTGCCTCCACCAGGGCACTGAAAATGGGTCATGGATGGGTCTTCCAGCATGAGAACGACCCAAAACATACAGCCAAGGAAACAAAGGAGTGGCTCTATAAGAAGCATATCAAGGTCATGTAATGGCCTAGCCAGTCTCCTGACCTCAATCCCATAGAAAATCTATGGAGAGAGCTGAAGCTTCATGCTTCCAAATGCATGCCTAAAAACCTTAAGGATTTGGAGATGATCTGCAGAGAGGAGTGGGCCAAAATTACTCCTGTAGTGTGTGCAAACCTTATGAAAAACTACAAGAAAAGTCTGACTGCTGTGCTTGCCAACAAGGGTTTTGCCACCAAGTATTAAATGATGTGTTACTAGAGGGTCAAATACTTATTTCCTTTTATTTCTCATTTCATGTAATTGTCTGGGTTTTTCTTTTGATATTCTATGTGTCACTGTTAAAATAAAGCTGGCATTAAATTATGAGATGTTTCATTTATTTATTGTTATTGTATTAAATCTTTTAAAGTCAGTGGAGGATCAAATACTTATTTCCTTCAGTGATATATATATATATATATATATATATATATATATATATATATATATAGTGAGAGCACATAAAATCAGAACCACTTAGTAAGCACGTCTGAGGAAGGAGGACAGTGTGAACTGTCTTTCCCCATTTTAATCAGCCTTATGAAAATACGAATGTTGAATATTTTTTTATTTGAAAACTTGAACTTCTGTGCACAAAAATCTTCAGCAATATTCTAAAACTAAAATATGTGTAACAACATGTGTTAACAACAATCGGAAAACACCCAGTAACTCTACTGGGAGAAGTAAAACCTCGCAAAGTAACTAGTCTAAAGCTCGGGCTCAAAAACCAGAGTAAGACTGGTCACATAGGAAACACAGAAGTGCAACAGACCAGTATTTAGGTGAGTGTGAACGGTGATTGGTGGATTGCGAAATTGGAACAGTCAAGAGTTGTCCAAAGGGATTCTGGGAAATGGAGTTTGTGTGTAAGTCTGAGCCAGAGGGATGCGTGACATTATGACTTGGAGACAAATAATTACTAATCACGAGTAAGAAAATATGTAAATCATGTTGCACTACAAGCTATCTAGTAAATGGCTACATCAACCTATTGAATGAACACAGCCATAAGGCATATTCACATATTGCACTGAAGTTAGTGGATAATAAGCCTTAGCATGTAATAAGCCAGGGATTTTGAGGGGTTAAAAATAAACAATGTGAAATAAAAACAAAATTAATAATCATAAAAGTACTGGAAATAATATATTCATAATATTTTTAAATGCATTTTTGAGCCATTATATGGTATATGTGATACCTCAGAAAGACAGAAACAAGTTATAATTGTTTCTAAAAGTTCATATTTACATGCCAAAACAGTTTGTAAACCAAATGGTTTCAGAATCTATTAAAACATATTTAAGTAAACAAATCGTATAAGCATGAATTTGCAATGCAGTGTAAAACCATATTAAGAGGTACATCAGGATGAATAATTAGTGTGTATAAACACTTCAGTAAAGCTTACAACAGGTAAGACAGTTTGAATTGAAAAAGTGCACTAAAATATTAAAACATGTACGATGTTATGATAAAGTGCCATGAAAGTTGACTTTAGAAATTCACTTAGTCTTGGTTTATGAAGTCTTACACATGCAATTATGGCTACTGAAAACACACTATAAAGGTTTATGTCAAGTATTTACATATGGCTAAGAACACCAAGTGACTGTACTACGAAAATGGGATTCTTAGGAACTGTAAACAAAATATTAAATGAGCAAATTCTAACCAAAGATGATGAATTATACAAGATAAACAACGGAATGTCCTACCATTTCTGGAGATTCTGGATTTTCAAAAAATTCCTTCTCCTTCATCGCGCGCTGCAGAGTCTCTGAGAAACTCTGGTCCACCACTAAAACACTCTGACCACCAAGTGTAGAATATTTACAGTCACTTTTCCTCGAGTTGGTCGTCATACAGACGTCATAATTGTACATGTGCGGCAGAGATCCAGTAACTCCTGTGTCTGCGTAACCGGGTGGATAGTACGGAATAACTGGGAGACTGGACTGATAGAAAATACGAGACTGTCTCCATCTGTAGATCTTCACTGATATTATAACTACTACAGTAGTGATGAACAGGAAAGAAACAGCAGCCAGAGCTAAAACTAAGTAAAAAGTCAGGTTATCGTTGTATTCTTTGCTGAGCGTAAAGTCCGAGAACTCCGAGACCACTTCAGGGAAACTGTCCGCTACAGCTACATTGATGTTCACTACAGCTGAGCGAGACGGCTGTCCGTTATCCTCCACAACAACAGTGAGCTTCTGTTTCACTGCATCTTTATCAGTGACCTGGCGCACAGTCCGTATCTCTCCATTCTGTGGGCCCACTTCAAACAGCGCCCTGTCTGTGGCTTTCTGGAGTTTGTAGGAGAGCCAGGCATTCTGTCCAGAGTCCACATCAACAGCCACCACTTTGGTCACCAGATAGCCAACATCTGCTGAACGAGGCACAATCTCAGCCACCACAGAGACACCAGTCTGTACTGGGTACAGAACCTGAGGAGCGTTGTCGTTCTGGTCTTGAACACTGATCGTCACCATAACTTCAGAACTTAGTGGAGGGGATCCACCGTCTCGCGCTGTCACGTTAAAGGTCAAACTCTTCATCTGTTCATAATCAAATGACCTCACAGCATGTATAACTCCGCTGTCTGAATTAATGGACACCAAAGAACTGACTGGGTTGCCCATTACGTCACTGTCCTCCAAAAAATATGACAATCGCGCATTTGGGCCCCAGTCAGCATCGCGTGCTTTAACGGTCAGCACAGCCACACCTGGTGAATTGTTTTCAGTAATAAAGGTTCTGAACTGGTCAGAACCGAAAACGGGTGCGTTATCATTCACATCTGAAATCTTAACAGTCAGTGTTTTATTACTGTGTAGAGCTGGACTTCCCTGATCGCTGACCAATATGGTGATGTTATATTCTGCAATATTTTCTCGATCAAGAATTTCATCAGTTACCAGTGCATAGTAATCAGTGAGTGATGACTCTATTTTAAACGGTATATGTTCATTTATTTTGCACTGCACGACTCCGTTTTGACCAGAATCTGCGTCCTCTACATTAATAACAGCTACGGTGGTTCCTACTGGAGAATTCTCAGCTATGGTGTTAGAAAATGACATGAGCTGAATGGTGGGAGGATTATCGTTCACATCCACAACGTCTATGATCACTTTACACGTGTCGGCCAGGGTGCCTTTATCCATTGCTTTTACATTTAATTGAAAGTTTTTCTCTTTCTCGTAATCTAAGTGGATTAATGTTGTAATTTCTCCTGTTTCTGAATTGATCTTGAAACGATTTCGGGCTTTTTCACTGGCCTGAGCAAATGAATATGAGACTTCTCCATTTACACCTTCATCAGCATCAGCAGCGCTTACTGTAGCTACGACTGTACCAACTGGAGAATTCTCCATCACTTCGGCTTTATAAAGTGCCTTTTGACATACTGGAGCATTGTCATTGCTATCTAATACAGAGATATGAATTTGAACTGCGCTAGATTTTCTCGGCGATCCTCCGTCATAAGCTACGAGAACTAATTTTAGCTCATCTCGCTCCTCTCGGTCCAGCTCGTGATGCAAAACCATTTCTACGTTCTTCTGGCCATCAGGCTGGTTATTTATTTCCAATTTAAAATTATCAGTAGGACTAAGCGCATAGCTTTGAATTCCATTGATATCTACGTCCAAATCTACAGCGCCGTCTAAAGGAAAGCGTTTCCCTGACGCTGTACTTTCGCTAATTTTTATATTAACCATAGTGTTCGGAAATTTCGGAGAATTATCATTTATATCTTGCACCTCAACTGTGATGCGATGAAGCTGAATCGGGTTCTCAATGATCAGATCAAAGCTGAAGCTGCAGGGCGTTGTTTGCTCACAGAGCTCCTCTCGGTCTATCCTCTCCTTCACTACCAGAGCGCCTTTGTCTCTGCTCAGTTCCACATACTGGCGACCGCCCTTTGTTACAACTCGAGCTTTTCCTGAAATCAGTCGACTTATCTCGATTCCCAGGTCCTGGGCGATGTTGCCCACAAAGGATCCCTCTGGCATCTCCTCTGGGATGGAATACCGCGCTTGGCAAAAGACGACGTCCATCCCGTAAAAACACAGAAAGAAAAACACGGTCTGCCATTTTAACTGCATTGTAGATCTCCGACGATGCTGAGAAACGACACGCGAGCGCAAATAATCCACACAGAAAGCCAAGTTATCATCCAGCGACAGTTAAAAGAAAAGTAAACCTGATTCGTTTTAAAGAAACTAATAATCACCGGAGATTCAGGCTTTTCTAAGAGGAAAAGCAGAAACGCTGATCCCTCCTTCATAAATTCGTCAGTATGAAACTGGAGGAGGGACTGTGGCGGATTAACACTGTGATCTCGTCAATTCTTGTCCAATAGCGGCACTTAGAGCATGAATTCTGAAAGTGCAGCGGTATTTTCTCCTTGTTCTTTCTGCAGTGTTTTCCTGTGCACTCCAAAATCTAATGACACAGAATGAACCATGACGCCTCCAGCAATCCCTCTACAATATGAAACTGTTCACCCATTTATTAAAAATCTCAATTTTCCACTGAATCATTTGCGTGTAATATCATCAGCTATGCGCAATAAAATAGTCCCGTACATTCTCCAAGACGTTTTAAAGGTTGTTTAGAAGGAATCGGCGCACAAATATTGAAATGAATGAAACTGAACACATTTCAGCACCAAGCAGAAGAACAGCGCCCGCAGCTACAGTGAGGAGGGTGTTCTCTGTGTAACACTTGAGATCACAGGTCAACCTCATGACATGCATTTCTGTGCGCAACAGTCGTCACGAACTTCGTGCAATACAAATCAATTATTTTCAGGATCATCTTCAAACGGCATGAAAATAAGGTATTTAACTCTGTCCGTAATTCAGCAATGTCACTTTCTCTCAAAAATATGCTTCTGGTTATGAAGAAGTGGGAACAAGAAAAGGTTGTGAAATGGCACAAGATGTACAACTCTCACTTTCACCAATGCGGAATAAGCTATAGGGCTGATTTCGCTGTACACCCAGTCACACTTGAGCACACAGGATAAGTTACAATGTTTTGTGTGAAACAGTGACGTGTTTATATAACAACAGCTGATTTTGAGATAATAAAATAACATTTCACATTAATATTATACATTTCTTGCCACTCATATTAATTGAGGTTCTATACTTCAACTAACGTGCTTTAAATCAGCAATTCTTCAATTTTAATTTAAAGTGAAAAATATTTGCTATTCTCAGACACACATGCTAAAAAGTCTAGCAGTATACTGGCTGACCAGGGCAGGGTGGTAATATTACAGAAAGTAATTTAGAGGTACTGACCAGAGAAAAACTGACCAACTCACATTTCTTACAAACTTTAACAGGCAGTGGAAATTGGATTTACTTGTAAATCACCTGAATTTTCCCTCATTTTAAAATTATACACGTATACAGTGTTATGTGCTTGAAGTGTTTAGGTGTAAAACAATAGGTTGAAACTGAGTGTTTAGCCTGTTTGTTTCCTGTTTTGTTTTAAAAAATAAATGAAGAAAAAATATCCATTATTTATCTCAAATAAATTACTTGGAATCACTTCCTCATAGAGTCCTGTTAATGAGTCTATGCCCCCTACATGAGTTTGTTATGACAACTGACAAAACTCTACATCCATAATTGTAAATGTTTTTTTTTTAACACAGAACTTTTCTGTTATAAAGGCTTCTTTAGCTAACTTTCATCAAAATTGGGAAAACAAAAAAAAAATGACAGTACATGACAAATATTTGAATAAGCATTTAGAAATCTTCATGTAGGGTTAGGTCAGTTGTTACGTCAAGCTTATACAGGTGGGATGTAGGCTGCTCAAGAGAACCCTACTGTAAAGTTTTACCAATTATTTTACCATCCACTTACTGTTACTTCTTATTTCCAGTGTAGAATATTGCAATAGCAGAAACCTGGGTATGTAAAACAAGCTTGCTCATTTTGTCAGTAAGCAGTAGAAATCTAGGCTATAGGTTTTTGTTCTTTACTGTGTTTCCAGGAGACTGACTGTGTAGACAAAACAATCATTGACAATATCCTATTAAAATGAATATATGTTACAAATGACGTTAATCAATGTTTTAGCTTAGATTAAACGTTGGATTATCTCTTTAAGCGGAACCCCAATACCTTATTTACATAGGGTCGAAATTTTCTAGGACATCAAGACTCTGAACTAGGAATCAGTAATATATGAATATCAAAATATTGCTTAATGTGTCATGCTGCCCTAAATTAAAGTCAAAACCCCAACGTTGAAGAAAGCTTGAATGCCAGCTGTTACCAAATACTGTGGTTCCAGGGCCTGTCATTAAAGTTTAGCACAAATAAATCAATCAAGTAAGCAACAACCTACCATTTCAGGAGATTCTGGATTTTCCAGGAGTTCCTTTTCCTTCATCGCGCGCTGCAGAGTCTCTGAGAAACTCTGGTCCACCACTAAAACACTCTGACCACCAAGTGTAGAATATTTACAGTCACTTTTCCTCGAGTTGGTCGTCATACAGACGTCATAATTGTACATGTGCGGCAGAGTTCCAGTAACTCCTGTGTCTGCGTAACCGGGTGGATAGTACGGAATAACTGGGAGACTGGACTGATAGAAAATACGAGACTGTCTCCACCTGTAGATCTTCACTGATATTATAACTACTACAGTAGTGATGAACAGGAAAGAAACAGCAGCAAGAGCTAAAACTAAGTAAAAAGTCAGGTTATCGTTGTATTCTTTGCTGAGCGTAAAGTCCGAGAACTCGGAGACCACTTCAGGGAAACTGTCCGCTACAGCTATATTGATGTTCACTACAGCTGAGCGAGACGGCTGTCCGTTATCCTCCACAACAACAGTGAGCTTCTGTTTCACTGCATCTTTATCAGTGACCTGGCGCACAGTCCGAATCTCTCCATTCTGTGGGCCCACTTCAAACAGCGCCCTGTCTGTGGCTTTCTGGAGTTTGTAGGAGAGCCAGGCATTCTGTCCAGAGTCCACATCAACAACCACCACTTTGGTCACCAGATAGCCAACATCTGCTGAACGAGGCACAATCTCAGCCACCACAGAGCCACCAGTCTGCACTGGGTACAGAACCTGAGGAGCGTTGTCGTTCTGGTCTTGAACAATGATCGTCACCATAACTTCAGAACTTAATGGAGGGGATCCACCGTCTCGCGCTGTCACGTTAAAAGTCAAACTCTTCATCTGTTCATAATCAAATGACCTCACAGCATGTATAACTCCGCTATCTGAATTAATGGACACCAAAGAACTGACTGGGTTGCCCATTACGTCACTGTCCTCCAAGAAGTACGACAATCGCGCATTTGGGCCCCAGTCAGCATCGCCTGCTTTAACAGTCAGCACAGCCACACCTGGTGAATTGTTTTCAGTAATAAAGGTTCTGAACTGATCAGAACCGAAAACGGGTGCGTTATCATTCACATCTGAAATCTTAACAGTTAGAGTTTTGTTACTGTGTAGAGCTGGACTTCCCTGATCGCTGACCAATATGGTGATGTTATATTCTGCAATATTTTCTCGATCAAGAATTTCATCAGTTACCAGTGCATAGTAATCAGTGAGTGATGACTCTATTTTAAACGGTATATGTTCATTTATTTTGCACTGCACGACTCCGTTTTGACCAGAATCTGCGTCCTCTACATTAATAACAGCTACGGTGGTTCCTACTGGAGAATTCTCAGCAATGGTGTTAGAAAATGACATGAGCTGAATGGTGGGAGGATTATCGTTCACATCAACAACGTCTATGATCACTTTACACGTATCTGCAAGACCTCCTTTATCCTTAGCTTCGACATTTAATTGAAAGTTTTTTTCTGTCTCGTAATCTAACTGGTGTACTGTTGTAATTTCTCCTGTTTCTGAGTTTATCTCGAAAAGGTTTCTGGCTTTTTCACTGGCCTGAGCAAATGAATATGAGACTTCTCCATTTACACCTTCATCAGCATCAGCAGCGCTTACTGCAGTTACGACTGTACCAACTGGAGAATTCTCCATCACTTCGGCTTTATAAAGTGCCTGTTTACATACTGGAGCATTGTCATTGCTATCTAATACAGAGATATGAATTTGAACTGCGCTAGATTTTCTCGGCGATCCTCCGTCATAAGCTACGAGAACTAATTTTAGCTCATCGCGCTCCTCTCGGTCCAGCTCGTGATGCAAAACCATTTCTACGTTCTTCTGGCCATCAGGCTGGTTATTTATTTCCAATTTAAAATTATCAGTAGGACTAAGCGCATAGCTTTGAATTCCATTAATATCTACGTCCAAATCTACAGCGCTGTCTAAAGGAAAGCGTTTCCCTGACGCTGTACTTTCGCTAATTTTCATATTAACCGTAGCCTTCGGAAATTTGGGAGCATTATCGTTAATATCTTGCACCTCAACTGTGATTCGATGAAGCTGAATCGGGTTCTCAATGATCAGATCAAAGCTGAAGCTGCAGGGCGTTGTTTGCTTACAGAGCTCCTCTCGGTCTATCCTCTCCTTCACTACCAGAGCGCCTTTGTCTCTGCTCAGTTCCACATACTGGCGACCGCCCTTTGTTACAACTCGAGCTTTTCCTGAAATCAGTCGACTTATCTCGATTCCCAGGTCCTGGGCGATGTTGCCCACAAAGGATCCCTCCGGCATCTCCTCCGGGATGGAATACCGCGCTTGGCAAAAGACGACGTCCATCCCGTAAAAACACAGAAAGAAAAACACGGTCTGCCATTTTAACTGCATTGTAGATCTCCGACGATGCTGGGAAACGACACGCGAGCGAAAATAATCCACACAGAAAGCCAAGTTATCATCCAGAGACAGTTAAAAGAAAAGTAAACCTGATTCGTTTTAAAGAAACTAATAATCACCCGAGATTCAGGCTTTTCTAAGACGAAAAGCAGAAACGCTGATCCCTCCTTCATAAATTCGTCAGTATGAGACTGGAGGAGGGACTGTGGCGGATTAACACTGTGATCTCGTCAATTCTTGTCCAATAGCGGCACTTAGAGCATGAATTCTGAAAGTGCAGCGGTCTTTTCTCCTTGTTCTTTCTACAGTGCTTTCCTGTGCACTCCAAAGTCTCCTGACACAAAATGAACCACAATGCCTCCAGCAATCCCTCTACAATATGAAACTGTTCACCCATTTATTAAAAATCTCAATTTTCCACTGAATCTTTTGCGTGTAATATCAGCCATGCGCAATAAAATAGTCGCATACATTCTCCAAGACGTTTTAAAGGTTATTTTGAACGATTCGGCGCACAAATATTGAAATGAATGAAACTGAACACATTTCAGCACCAAGGAGAAGAACAGCGCCAGCAGCTACAGTGAGGAGGGTGTTCTCTGTGTAACACTTGAGATCACAGGTCAACCTCATGACATGCATTTCTGTGAGCAACAGTCGTCGCGAACTTCGTGCAATACAAGTAAATTATTTTCAGGATCATCTTCAAACAGCATGAAAATAAGGTATTTAACTCTGTCCGTAATTCAGCAATGTCACTTTCTCTCAAAAATATGCTTCTGGTTATGAAGAAGTGGAAACAAGAAAAGGTTGTGAAATGGCACAAGATGTACAACTCTCACTTTCACCAATGCGGAATAAGCTATAGGGCTGATTTCGCTGTACACCCAGTCACACTTGAGCACACAGAATAAGTTACAATGTTTTGTGTGAAACAGTGACGTGTTTATATAACAACAGCTGATTTTGAGATAATAAAATAACATTTCACATTAATATTTTACATTTCTTGCCAGTCAAATTATTGGTGGTTATGTACTTCAACTAACGTGCTTTAAATCAGCAATTCTTCAATTTTAATTTGAAGTGAAAAATATTTGCTATTCTCAGACACACATGCTAAAAAGTATAGCAGTATACTGGCTGACCAGGGCGGGGGTGGTAATATTACATGAAGTAATTTAGAGGTACTGACCAGAGAACAACTGACCAACTCACATTTCTTACAAACTTTAACAGGCGGTGGAAATTGGATTTAGTTGTAAA
Source organism: Pygocentrus nattereri (assembly GCF_015220715.1). Lineage (NCBI taxonomy): Eukaryota > Metazoa > Chordata > Actinopteri > Characiformes > Serrasalmidae > Pygocentrus > Pygocentrus nattereri. The sequence continues at coordinate 3,583,750 of NC_051228.1, forward strand.
TCACCTGAATTTTCCCTCATTTTAAAATTATACACGTATTCAGTGTTATGGGCTTGTAGTGTATTGGTGTAGAGCAATAGGTTCAAAGTGAGTGTTAGCTTGTTTTTTTTCCTTTTTTGTTTTAAAAAATAAATGAAGAAAACTATCTGTTATTCATCTCAAATAAATTACTTGGAACCAGTTTCTTATAGAGTCCTGTTAATGAGTCTATATGCCAGCTACATGATTTTGTAATGACAACTAACAAAACTCTACATCCATAATTGTAAATGTTATTTAACATAGACCTGTTCTGTTATAAAGGATTCTTTAGCTAACTTTCATCAAAATTGAGAATAGAAAAATTGCCAGTACATGACAAATATTTGAATAAGCATTTTGAAATCTTTATGTAGGGTTAGGTCAGTTGTCATGAAAAGCTTATACAGGTGGGATGTAAGCTGCTCAAGAGAACCTTACTGTAAAGTTTTAGCAATTATTTTATCGTCCACTTACTTTTACTTCTTATTTCTGGTGTAGAATATTGTAATAAGAGAAAACTGGGTATTTAAAACAAGCTTGTTCATTTTGTCTGTAAGCAGTAGAAATCTAGATTACAGTTTGTTGCGCTTTATTGTGTTTCCAGGAGACTGACTGTGTACTCAAAACAATGATTTACAATGTCCTAATAAAATTAATATCTGTTATAACTGATGTCCATCCATGTTTTAGCTTAGATTAAAAGTTGGATTTTCTCCTTCACCAGAACCCTGATACCTTATTTGCATGTGGTAGCCATTTTCAAAGATTTAAAGACTGTGAAATAGGCATCAATAATAAATGAATACCAAAATATTGCTTAATATATTGTGATCGTAGCTGGTGGGGCAAACGCTCCCGGGGAGAGAGATGCTACTGGATGGACAGGTACTTGCCCAGTCCTCCAAAGGGAACACAAAGGATTCAGAAGGTGCGTTGTAATGGAGACCATTTATTTGGCTGGGGACCACCCAAACTCCACTCATCACAATCCAGAATAACAGCAGTAGGCAGAACATAGAGGCTACAACTTAGAGCTTTCCACCATGTGCATATACCTATTGGCATCTCTACTCTCTCTCTCTCTCTCTCTCTCTCTCTCTCTCTCTCTCTCTCTCATACATATTGTAGTGCACATGCGCGTGGTCTAAGGCACTTAAACTGACCCTCACAATATCATGCTTCCCTAAATTTAAGTCACAAGCCCAACGTTGATGAAAGTTTGAATGAGAGCTATTACCAAATAATGCGAATCCAGAGCGTATCATTAAAGTTTAACAAAGATAAATGAATGAATAAATTAAGCAACAACCTACCATTTCCGGAGATTCTGCATTTTCCAGGAATTCCTTCTCCTTCATCGCGCGCTGCAGAGTCTCTGAGAAACTCTGGTCCACCACTAAAACACTCTGACCACCAAGTGTAGAATATTTACAGTCACTTTTCCTCGAGTTGGTCGTCATACAGACGTCATAATTGTACATGTGCGGCAGAGTTCCAGTAACTCCTGTGTCTGCGTAACCGGGTGGATAGTACGGAATAACTGGGAGACTGGACTGATAGAAAATACGAGACTGTCTCCATCTGTAGATCTTCACTGATATTATAACTACTACAGTAGTGATGAACAGGAAAGAAACAGCAGCAAGAGCTAAAACTAAGTAAAAAGTCAGGCTATCGTTGTATTCTTTGCTGTGCGTAAAGTCCGAGAACTCCGAGACCACTTCAGGGAAACTATCTGCAACAGCTACATTGATGTTCACTACAGCTGAGCGAGACGGCTGTCCGTTATCCTCCACAACAACAGTGAGCTTCTGTTTCACTGCATCTTTATCAGTGACCTGGCGCACCGTCCGTATCTCTCCATTCTGTGGGCCCACTTCAAACAGCGCCCTGTCTGTGGCTTTCTGGAGTTTGTAGGAGAGCCAGGCATTCTGTCCAGAGTCCACATCAACAGCCACCACTTTCGTCACCAGATAGCCAACATCTGCTGAACGAGGCACAATCTCAGCCACCACAGAGCCACCAGTCTGTACTGGGTACAGAACCTGAGGAGCGTTGTCGTTCTGGTCTTGAACAATGATCGTCACCATAACTTCAGAACTTAATGGAGGGGATCCACCGTCTCGCGCTGTTACGTTAAACGTCAAACTCTTCATCTGTTCATAATCAAATGACCTCACAGCATATATAACTCCACTATCTGAATTAATGGACACCAAAGAACTGACTGGGTTGCCCATTACGTCACTGTCCTCCAAGAAATACGACAATCGCGCATTTGGGCCCCAGTCAGCATCGCCTGCTTTAACGGTCAGCACAGCCACACCTGGTGAATTGTTTTCAGTAATAAAGGTTCTGAACTGATCAGAACCGAAAACGGGTGCGTTATCATTCACATCTGAAATCTTAACAGTTAGTGTTTTATTACTGTGTAGAGCTGGACTTCCCTGATCGCTGACCAATATGGTGATGTTATATTCTGCAATATTTTCTCGATCAAGAATTTCATCAGTTACCAGTGCATAGTAATCAGTGAGTGATGACTCTATTTTAAACGGTATATGTTCATTTATTTTGCACTGCACGACTCCGTTTTGACCAGAATCTGCGTCCTCTACATTAATAACAGCTACGGTGGTTCCTACTGGAGAATTCTCAGCGATGGTGTTAGAAAATGACATGAGCTGAATGGTGGGAGGATTATCGTTCACATCAACAACGTCTATGATCACTTTACACGTATCTGCAAGACCTCCTTTATCCTTTGCTTCGACATTTAATTGATAGCTCTTTTCTTTCTCGTAATCTAGGTTGTCTATTGTTGTAATTTCTCCTGTTTGCCAGTTTATCCCAAAAAGCTTCCTGGCTTTTTTACTGGCCTGAGCAAATGAATATGAGACTTCTCCATTTACACCTTCATCAGCATCAGCAGCGCTTACAGCAGTTACGACTGTACCAACTGGAGAATTCTCCATCACTTCGGCTTTATAAAGTGCCTGTTTACATACTGGAGCATTGTCATTGCTATCTAATACAGAGATATGAATTTGAACTGCGCTAGATTTTCTCGGCGATCCTCCGTCATAAGCTACGAGAACTAATTTTAGCTCATCGCGCTCCTCTCGGTCCAGCTCGTGATGCAAAACCATTTCTACGTTCTTCTGGCCATCAGGCTGGTTATTTATTTCCAATTTAAAATTATCAGTAGGACTAAGCGCATAGCTTTGAATTCCATTAATATCTACGTCTAAATCTACAGCGCTGTCTAAAGGAAAGCGTTTCCCTGACGCTGTACTTTCGCTAATTTGCAATTTTACAGTATCTTTAGGAAATATTGGCGCATTATCATTTATGTCTTGCACCTCAACTGTGATGCGATGAAGCTGAATCGGGTTCTCAATTATCAGATCAAAGCTGAAGCTGCAGGGCGTTGTTTGCTCACAGAGCTCCTCTCGGTCTATCCTCTCCTTCACTACCAGAGCGCCTTTGTCTCTGCTCAGTTCCACATACTGGCGACCGCCCTTTGTTACAACGCGAGCTTTTCCTGAAATCAGTCTACTTATCTCGATTCCCAAATCCTTGGCGATGTTTCCCACAAAGGATCCCTCTGGCATCTCCTCCGGGATGGAATACCGCGCTTGGCAAAAGACGACGTCCATCCCGTAAACACACAGAAAGAAAAACACGGTCTGCCATTTTAACTGCATTGTAGATCTGCGACGATGCTGAGAAACGACACGCGAGCGCAAATAATCCACACAGAAAGCCAAGTTATCATCCAGCGACAGTTAAAAGAAAAGTAAACCTGATTTGTTTTAAAGAAACTAATAATCATACGAGATTCATGGTTTTCTAAGACGAAAAGCAGAAACGCTGATCCCTCCTTCATAAATTCGTCAGTATGAGACTGGAGGAGGGACTGTGGCGGATTAACACTGTGATCTCGTCAATTCTTGTCCAATAGCGGCACTTAGAGCATGAATTCTGAAAGTGCAGCGGTCTTTTCTCCTTGTTCTTTCTGCAGTGCTTTCCTGTGCACTCCAAAATCTCCTGACACAGAATGAACCATAACGCCTCCAGCAATTCCTCCAAAATATGAAACTGTTCACCCATTTATTAAAAATCTCAATTTTCCACTGGGTCTTTTGCGTATAATATCATCAGCCATGCGCAATAAAATAGTCGCATACATTCTCCAAGACGTCTTAAAGGTTATTTTGAACGAATCGGCGCACAAATATTGAAATGAATGAAACTGAACACATTTCAGCACCAAGCAGAAGAACAGCGCCAGCAGCTACAGTGAGGAGGGTGTTGTCTGTGTAACACTTGAGATCACAGGTCAACCTCATGACATGCATTTCTGTGAGCAACAGTCGTCGCGAACTTCATGCAATACAAATCAATTATTTTCAGGATCATCTTCAAACAGCATGAAAATAAGGTATTTAACTCTGTCCGTAATTCAGCAATGTCACTTTCTCTCAAAAATATGCTTCTGGTTATGAAGAAGTGGGAACAAGAAAAGGTTGTGAAATGGCGCAAGATGTACAACTCTCACTTTCACCAATGCGGAATAAGCTATAGGGCTGATTTCGCTGTACACCCAGTCACACTTGAGGACACAGGATATGTTACAATGTTTTGTGTGAAACAGTGACGTGTTTATATAACAACAATTGATTTTGAGATAATAAAATAACATTTCACATTAATATTTTACATTTCTTGCCACTCAGATTAATGGAGGTTATGTACTTCAACTAACGTGCTTTAAATCAGCAATTCTTCAATTTTAATTTGAAATGAAAAACATTTGCTATTCTCAGACACACATGCTAAAAAGTCTAGCAGTATACTGGCTGACCAGGGCAGGGTGGTAATATTACATGAAGTAATTTAGAGGTACTGACCAGAGAAAAACTGACCAACTCACATTTCTGATAAACTTTAACAGGCGGTGGAAATTGGATTTAATTGTAAATCACCTGAATTTGCTCTCATTTTAAAATCATACACGTATGCAGTGTTATGGGCTTGTAGTGTATTGGTGTAGAGCAATAGGTTCAAAGTGAGTGTTAGCTTGTTGTTAGCTCTTTAGCTTGTTTTTTTTTCATTTTTTGTTTTAAAAAATAAATGAAGAAAACTATCTGTTATTCATCTCAAATAAATTACTTGGAACCAGTTTCTTATAGAGTCCTGTTAATGAGTCTATATGCCAGCTACATGATTTTGTCATGACAACTAACAAAACTCTACATCCATAATTGTAAATGTTATTTAACATAGACCTGTTTTGTTATAAAGGATTCTTTAGCTAACTTTCATCAAAATTGTGAAAACAAAAAAAATGTCAGTACTTGACAAATATTTGAATAAGCATTTAGAAACATTCATATATGGTTAGGTCAGTTGTCATGACAAGCTTATATAGGTGGGATGTAGGCTGTTTAAGAGAACCCTACTGTAAAGTTTTAGCAACTATTTTATCGTCCACTTACTTTTACTTCTTATTTCTGGTGTAGAATATTGTAATAAGAGAAAACTGGGTATTTAAAACAAGCTTGTTCATTTTGTCTATGAGCAGTATAATTCTAGATTACAGTTTGTTGCGCTTTATTGTGTTTACAGGAGACTGACTGTGTAGTCAAAACAATGATTTACAATGTCCTATTAAAATGAATATCTGTTATAACTGATGTCCATCCATGTTTTAGCTTAGATTAAAAGTTGGATTTTCTCATTCACCATAACCCTGATACCTTATTTGCATGTGGTAGCCATTTTCAAAGATTTAAAGACTCTGAAATAGGCATCAATAATAAATGAATACCAAAATATTGCTTAATATATTGTGATAGTAGCTGGTGGGGCAAACGCTCCCGGGGAGAGAGATGCTACTGGATGGACAGGTACTTGCCCAGTCCTCCAAAGGGAACACACAGGATTCAGAAGGTGCGTTGTAATGGAGACCATTTATTTGGCTGGGGACCACCCAAACTCCACTCATCACAATCCAGAATAACAGCAGTAGGCAGAACATAGAGGCTACAACTTAAAGCTTTCCACCATGTGCATATACCTATTGGCATCTCTACTCTCTCTCTCTCTCTCTCTCTCTCTCTCTCTCATACATATTGTAGTGCACATGCGCGTGGTCTAAGGCACTTAAAGTGACCCTCGCAATATCATGCTGCCCTAAATTTAAGTCACAAGCCCAACGTTGATGAAAGTTTGAATGAGAGCTATTACCAAATAATGCGAATCCAGAGCGTATCATTAAAGTTTAACAAAGATAAATGAATAAATATAATAAGCAACAACCTACCATTTCAGGAGATTCTGGATTTTCCAGGAATTCCTTCTCCTTCATCGCGCGCTGCAGAGTCTCTGAGAAACTCTGGTCCACCACTAAAACACTCTGACCACCAAGTGTAGAATATTTACAGTCACTTTTCCTCGAGTTGGTCGTCATACAGACGTCATAATTGTACATGTGCGGCAGAGTTCCAGTAACTCCTGTGTCTGCGTAACCGGGTGGATAGTACGGAATAACTGGGAGACTGGACTGATAGAAAATACGAGACTGTCTCCACCTGTAGATCTTCACTGATATTATAACTACTACAGTAGTGATGAACAGGAAAGAAACAGCAGCAAGAGCTAAAACTAAGTAAAAAGTCAGGTTATCGTTGTATTCTTTGCTGAGCGTAAAGTCCGAGAACTCCGAGACCACTTCAGGGAAACTGTCCGCTACAGCTACATTGATGTTCACTACAGCTGAGCGAGACGGCTGTCCGTTATCCTCCACAACAACAGTGAGCTTCTGTTTCACTGCATCTTTATCAGTGACCTGGCGCACAGTCCGAATCTCTCCATTCTGTGGGCCCACTTCAAACAGCGCCCTGTCTGTGGCTTTCTGGAGTTTGTAGGAGAGCCAGGCATTCTGTCCAGAGTCCACATCAACAGCCACCACTTTGGTGACCAGATAGCCAACATCTGCTGAACGAGGCACAATCTCAGCCACCACAGAGCCACCAGTCTGTACTGGGTACAGAACCTGAGGAGCGTTGTCGTTCTGGTCTTGAACAATGATCGTCACCATAACTTCAGAACTTAATGGAGGGGATCCACCGTCTCGCGCTGTTACGTTAAAAGTCAAACTCTTCATCTGTTCATAATCAAATGACCTCACAGCATGTATAACTCCACTGTCTGAATTAATGGACACCAAAGAACTGACTGGGTGGCCCATTACGTCACTGTCCTCCAAAAAATAGGACAATCGCGCATTTGGGCCCCAGTCAGCATCGCCTGCTTTAACGGTCAGCAAAGCCACACCTGGTGAATTGTTTTCGGTAATAAAGGTTCTGAACTGATCAGAACCGAAAACGGGTGCGTTATCATTCACATCTGAAATCTTAACAGTCAGTGTTTTATTACTGTGTAGAGCTGGACTTCCCTGATCGCTGACCAATATGGTGATGTTATATTCTGCAATATTTTCTCGATCAAGAATTTCATCAGTTACCAGTGCATAGTAATCAGTGAGTGATGACTCTATTTTAAACGGTATATGTTCATTTATTTTGCACTGCACGACTCCGTTTTGACCAGAATCTGCGTCCTCTACATTAATAACAGCTACGGTGGTTCCTACTGGAGAATTCTCAGCGATGGTGTTAGAAAATGACATGAGCTGAATGGTGGGAGGATTATCGTTCACATCAACAACGTCTATGATCACTTTACACGTATCTGCAAGACCTCCTTTATCCTTAGCTTCGACATTTAATTGATAGCGCGTCTCTCTTTCATAATCTAACTTATGTAATGTTGTAATTTCTCCTGTTTCCCAGGTTATCCCGAAAAGATTCCTCGCTTCTTTACTGGCCTGAGCAAATGAATATGAGACTTCTCCATTTACACCTTCATCAGCATCAGCAGCGCTTACTGCAGTTACGACTTTACCAAGTGGAGAATTCTCCATCACTTCGGCTTTATAAAGTGCCTGTTTACATACTGGAGCATTGTCATTGCTATCTAATACAGAGATATGAATTTGAACTGCGCTAGATTTTCTCGGCGATCCTCCGTCATAAGCTACGAGAACTAATTTTAGCTCATCGCGCTCCTCTCGGTCCAGCTCGTGCTGCAAAACCATTTCTACGTTCTTCTGGCCATCAGGCTGGTTATTTATTTCCAGTTTGAAATTATCAGTAGGGCTAAGCGCATAGCTTTGAATTCCATTGATATCTACGTCCAAATCTACAGCGCTGTCTAAAGGAAAGCGTTTCCCTGACGCTGTACTTTCGCTAATTTGCAAATTTACAGTATCTTTAGGAAATATTGGCGCATTATCATTTATATCTTGCACCTCAACTGTGATGCGATGAAGCTGAATCGGGTTCTCGATGATCAGATCAAAGCTGAAGCTGCAGGGCGTTGTTTGCTTACAGAGCTCCTCTCGGTCTATCCTCTCCTTCACTACCAGAGCGCCTTTGTCTCTGCTCAGTTCCACATACTGGCGACCGCCCTTTGTTACAACTCGAGCCTTTCCTGAAATCAGTCTACTTATCTCGATTCCCAAATCCTTGGCGATGTTGCCCACAAAGGATCCCTCTGGCATCTCCTCCGGGATGGAATACCGCGCTTGACAAAAGACGACGTCCATCCCGTAAACACACAGAAAGAAAAACACGGTCTGCCATTTTAACTGCATTGTAGATCTCCGACGATGTTGAGAAACGACACGCGAGCGCAAATAATCCACACAGAAAGCCAAGTTATCATCCAGAGACAGTTAAAAGAAAAGTAAACTTGATTTGTTTTAAAGAAACTAATAATCACCGGAGATTCAGGCTTTTCTAAGACGAAAAGCAGAAACGCTGATCCCTCCTTCATAAATTCGTCAGTATGAGACTGGAGGAGGGACTGTGGTGTATTAAAACTGCGATCTTGTCAATTCTTGTCCAATAGCGGCACTTAGAGCATGAATTCTGAAAGTGCAGCGGTCTTTTCTTCTTCTGCTTTCTGCAGTGTTTTCCTGTCCACTCCACAGTCTCCTGCCACATAATGAACCACAACGCCTCCGGCAATTCCTCCAAAATACTCAATTGTCCACCCTTTTATTCAAAAGCTCAATTTTTCATTGGATGTTTAGCATATAATATCATCAGCTATGCTTATTCAAACATTCCATGCATTCACCAAGACGTTTTAAAGGTTATCTAGAATTAATCGGTTCAAAAATGCTGAAATGAATGAAATTGGACACATTTCAGCACCAAGGAGAAGAACAGCACCACCAAGCACAGTGCGGAGGGGGTTCTCTATGTAACACTTGAGATCACAGGTCAACCTTAAGACATACATTTCTGTTCACAACCAATTTCAACAAACCTTTGACATACAAAAAATATTTTAAGGATCAGCTTGAAACAGCATGAAAATAATGTCGTACTGAAGTCAGTCGTTAATTCAGCAACGTCACTTTCTCTCAAATTATGGTTCTGAAGTAGGGGGGCAGGAAATGGTTGTGAAAGGCATAATATGTATCACTCCCAGTCTCACCAATGATGTATTAGCTACAGGCCTCATTTCGCTGTACAGTTTACACACCCAGTCCCACCTGAGCACGCAAGATACGATTGTGTCTGAAATACTGAAGTCATTAAATTACAATCGCTGATTTTGAGATGAGAAAGCTAAATCTCACATTATTATCAGAATTTCTTGCCAACAACATTCATGGAGGTTTCGTACTTCAAATGAAGAGCTTTAAATCAACAATGTATCCATTTTAATTTGAAATGAACATGTGCTATTCGCAGACAGACATGCTAAAAATCAACATTTATCAATTCAACGCAGTACAAAATCGTAGCTTCCTTCTGGTGTTAATTGTACAGTGCTATGTGCTTGAAATATTTGTTTATAAATTAACAGGTGCAAGGTGAATGTTTAGACTGTGACTTTGCTGTTTTGAAATAATGGGGGAAATATGAAGTCATATGGATTTTACACATGTAGTTCAATATTTTTTTGGGGATCAGATTCTTATAGAGTACTGCTAATGAACGTACCTGACACCTACGTAAGTTTGTCATGATAACTAACATAAACCTGGATTCATATTTACAAATAAATGTTTCTTCCTAAAGGCTTCATTTGGTATAAAGGTTACTTTAAAAAAAAATGGTGAAAATTGGGAAATGTGAAACTTATAGGGATTGACGCCCATTTGAATGATCATTCATCATGTTTATAAAGGGTTTTGGTATTTGACATGACAAACTTATGTAAGTGGCATGTAGCCTCATTAAGTGAAACACCGTAAAGGTTCAAAATGTTTTATCCACTTTTACTTCCTTACCCTCATTGGGAAAGGTGATGACGAGAGAAATTTTGAGTACAAACTATTATCAAATGCTTTGGTTCAAGAGTTCCTCTTCAAAGTAAAATATAAATAAATAAATAATTAAATAAATAAATAAAAACAGACACAAGACTTTATATGAAATAAAGTCTACAACATGATATATCAGTCAAATGCAACTAATTACCAGAACTAAAGTAAGCAACTACCTACCATTTCAGGAGATTCTGCATTTTCCAAGAATTCCTTCTCCTTCATCACGCGCTGCAGTGTCTCTGAGAAACTCTGGTCCACCACTAAAACACTCTGACCACCAAGTGTAGAATATTTACAGTCACTTTTCCTCGAGTTGGTCGTCATACAGACGTCATAATTGTACATGTGCGGCAGAGTTCCAGTAACTCCTGTGTCTGCGTAACCGGGTGGATAGTACGGAATAACTGGGAGACTGGACTGATAGAAAATACGAGACTGTCTCCATCTGTAGATCTTCACTGATATTATAACTACTACAGTAGTGATGAACAGGAAAGAAACAGCAGCCAGAGCTAAAACTAAGTAAAAAGTCAGGTTATCGTTGTATTCTTTGCTGTGCGTAAAGTCCGAGAACTCCGAGACCACTTCAGGGAAACTGTCCGCTACAGCTACATTGATGTTCACTACAGCTGAGCGAGACGGCTGTCCGTTATCCTCCACAACAACAGTGAGCTTCTGTTTCACTGCATCTTTATCAGTGACCTGGCGCACAGTCCGTATCTCTCCATTCTGTGGGCCCACTTCAAACAGCGCCCTGTCTGTGGCTTTCTGGAGTTTGTAGGAGAGCCAGGCATTCTGTCCAGAGTCCACATCAACAGCCACCACTTTGGTCACCAGATAGCCAACATCTGCTGATCGAGGCACAATCTCAGCCACCACAGAGCCACCAGTCTGTACTGGGTACAGAACCTGAGGAGCGTTGTCGTTCTGGTCTTGAACAATGATTGTCACCATAACTTCAGAACTTAATGGAGGGGATCCACCGTCTCGCGCCGTCACATTAAAGGTCAAACTCTTCATCTGTTCATAATCAAATGACCTCACAGCATGTATAACTCCGCTATCTGAATTAATGGACACCAAAGAACTGACTGGGTTGCCCATTACGTCACTGTCCTCCAAGAAATACGACAATCGCGCATTTGGGCCCCAGTCAGCATCGCCTGCTTTAACGGTCAGCACAGCCACACCTGGTGAATTGTTTTCAGTAATAAAGGTTCTGAACTGATCAGAACCGAAAACGGGTGCGTTATCATTCACATCTGAAATCTTAACAGTCAGTGTTTTATTACTGTGTAGAGCTGGACTTCCCTGATCGCTGACCAATATGGTGATGTTATATTCTGCAATATTTTCTCGATCAAGAATTTCATCAGTTACCAGTGCATAGTAATCAGTGAGTGATGACTCTATTTTAAACGGTATATGTTCATTTATTTTGCACTGCACGACTCCGTTTTGACCAGAATCTGCGTCCTCTACATTAATAACAGCTACGGTGGTTCCTACTGGAGAATTCTCAGCGATGGTGTTAGAAAATGACATGAGCTGAATGGTGGGAGGATTATCGTTCACATCAACAACATCTATGATTATTTTACATGTATCTGCGAGACCTCCATTGTCCATTGCCTTAATGTCTAGCTGATAGCTCTTTTCTGTCTCGTAATCTAAACGGTTTAATAATGTAATTTGTCCTGTTTCTGAATTTATGTCGAATACATGCCTTGCGTCTTCACTAGCTTGCGCAAATGAATATGAGACTTCTCCATTTACACCTTCATCAGCATCAGCAGCGCTTACTGTGGTTAAAACAGAGCCGATCGGGGAGTTTTCTTTCACTTCTGCTTTATATAGAGCCTGATTACATGCTGGTGTGTTATCATTAACGTCTAAGACAGAAATATGAATTTGAGCTGTGCTGGATTTTTTCGGTGACCCTCCGTCGTAGGCTGTCAGAACTAATTTTAGCTCGTTACGTTCTTCTCGATCCAGTTCACGCTGCAAAACCATTTCTACGTATTTTTTGCCATCGGCTCGGTTGTTAACGTCCAGCTTAAAATTGTCAGTAGGACTAAGCGCATAGTTTTGAATTCCATTAATACCTACGTCCAAATCTACAGCGCTGTCTAATGGAAAGCGCGTCCCAGATGCTGTATTTTCGCTAATTTTTAAATGAACGACAGATTTAGGGAATTTCGGAGAGTTATCATTTATATCTTGCACCTCAACTGTGATGCGATGAAGCTGAATCGGGTTCTCAATGATCAGATCAAAGCTGAAGCTGCAGGGCGTTGTTTGCTTACAGAGCTCCTCTCGGTCTATCCTCTCCTTCACTACCAGAGCGCCTTTGTCTCTGCTCAGTTCCACATACTGGCGACCGCCCTTTGTTACAACTCGAGCTTTTCCTGAAATCAGTCGACTTATCTCGATTCCCAAATCCTTGGCGATGTTGCCCACAAAGGATCCCTCTGTCATCTCCTCCGGGATGGAATACCGCGCTTGGCAAAAGACGACGTCCATCCCGTAAACACAGAGAAAGAAAAACACGGTCTGCCATTTTAACTGCATTGTAGATCTGCGTCGATGCTGAGAAACTACACGCGAGCGCAAATAATCCACACAGAAAGCCAAGTTATCATCCAGCGACAGTTAAAATAAAAGTAAACCTGATTTGTTTTAAAGAAACAAATAATATTCCGAGATTCAGGCTTTTCTAAGACGAAAAGCAGAAACGCTGATCCCTCCTTCATAAATTCGTCAGTATGAGACTGGAGGAGGGACTGTGGCGGATTAACACTGTGATCTTGACAATTCTTGTCCAATAGCGGCACTTAGAGCATGAATTCTGAAAGTGCAGCGGTCTTTTCTCCTTGTTCTTTCTGCAGTGTTTTCCTGTGCACTCCAAAGTCTCTACCTGCCACATAATGAACCACAACGCCTCCAGCAATTCCTCCACAATATTATTTTTTTCCTGCCATTTATTCCAAATCTAAAATTTGAATTGGATGTGTTGCGTATAATATCATCAATTATGTCTATTCAAAACTTTCCTTACATTGCACAAAACGTTCTAGCGGTTATATTCAACGAATCCGGGCACAAATGCGGAGATTGAGCACATTTCAGCACTAAGCAGAAGAACAGCGCCAGCAACCACAGTGCGGGGAGCGTTCTTTATGTAACACTTGAGATCACAGGTCAACCTTAAGAAATGATGCTCTGCTCACAACAGTCTTCAAGAACCGTACGACCTACAAGAAGATGATGTTCAGCATCAGCTTGAAACAGCATGAAAATCATGTCGTATTTAACTCAGTCAGCAATGTCACCTTCCCTCAAATTATGGTTGTGAAGAGGGGGGGTAAGATGTAACGCTCCAGAGATGTATAAGCTATAGGGCTCATTTCAGTGTACACTTTGCACACCCAGTCCCCCCTGAGCACACAAGATATGATTGAACATTTTGCCTGAAGTAGTGACGACGTCTTTAAATAACAACAACTGATGAGCTGATGAGATGAGAAAGCAAAATTTAAAAATAAATAAATAAATAATTAAATAAATAATAGTAATAAGGAAACCGGCGGCCTTAAAAAAATATTAACTAATATGTAATTAAAACTTAAATCAGAATAACTAGTATTTTTTGTGTTAGGCTACCAAACTCATGTTTGCGCAACTAATAAATTCTAATTATTTTAGCTTAAGCTCTTGACACTGCAACTTAACTATATGTTTCATTGGGCAATTGAGATTTATTTATTTATTTATTTATTTATTTATTTATTTATTTATTTATTTATTTATTTATTTATTTATTTATTTATGAAGTGATATTGACCACCAAGCAGGGAAAGGTTAACCCTTACTTTGAACGTAGTTTCTGACCTACACAAACGCGCGCTCATCAGCAAAGAGAACGATAACCTTCGCTTTTTGCAAACAACACAATGTCAGGCAGCTGAGTAAACCAAATATAAAAATCCTTCGCCTGAGGCAGCCTGGGTGGAATGAACGAACACTGATGCTGAGTAAAACAAATGGAAAGAAACGCTCGATATCCAAATAGATGGAGCCACGAGCCAATGAGAAATAAACATACGTTTTAAGTAACAAGATCACGTCAACAAAACAAGCATGCAACTGTATTTTACAACTTATTCAGCTTCAATCAGTTCCACACCTTTTTTCCCCATCAGCTTTGATGAGAAAGAAGCAATTAAAACCAATAGAAGTGTCTTTTTTTTTTTTTTTTAATGTGCGGGTTTCAAAGTTGCCATAGAAACAGAATAAACTAAATGGCAATAAGTTAATTTAACTCAAAATGCGATTTCAGTGTACAAAATTATCAAAAAGCTTACCTTAACTAAAATTTGTTGAGCAATATGTGGGATATACTGAGTTTTATGGACAACACACTTATTTGAGGTAAAATAAAATGCGGGACTAGTGGAGACAGAAAAGGGTTGTAAAAAGGCGTAAGATGTAAACCTCCCAGTTTGACCAATGATAAGCTATGGGGCTGATTTCGCTCTACATTTTGCACACCCACTCCCACCTGAGCACACATGACACGTCTGAAGCTTTTGCGTGAAACACTGACGTGTTTAAATAACAGCAGCTGATTTTAAGATAGGAAAGTTACATAGTTGTCTTGGCACTCACACTATTGGATGGTAAATGTTCCAACTGATGTGCTTTAAACAAGCGGTTTCTCTAGTTTAATTTGAAGTGTGAAATATGTGCTGTTTTCACATATATGTGTTAACAATTTAGCTTTATTGTGACTGATCAGGGCGTGGCTGTTAGTAATGCAGAAAAATAATTTAGGTAGACTGATCAGGGAACAACTGACACACTCATAACTCCTCCATGAACTTTAACAGTCACTGAAATTCACTGCGATTTAGTTCTAAATTATATGAAGTTTCTCTTTCTATGAAACGAATACACACACATTGGTATGTGCTTAAAAGATTTTCGTGTAATTGGTTCTATGTCATTTTTTTACCCTGTGGTTTTCCTTTACATATGTACCTCAATGTATTATTATTATTATTATTATTATTATTATTATTATTATTATTATTATTATTATATCACTTTCTCATGAGTGTATATGTCACCTACGTAAGTTTGTCATGATAACTGACATAACCCTACATAAGTATTTATAAATATTTCTTCCAGTGAGCCTCATCTGTCATACTTTAGCTTACTTTGGTCAAAATTGTGAAATGTGACATTTATAGCGAATGACGGCAAATGGAAGGAGCATCTATAAATTGTTACATAGGGATATGTCATTTGTCATTGCAAGCGTATGTAGATGGTATTTGGCCTCAAGAAGCGACCCATACAGTAAAGTTTCACCAATGATTTTATAATCAACTTACTGTTAAATCCCTCGATGGAAAGGGTGGGAAAAACAGAACACTATATGTTTAAAACAAGCTTGCTCGTTTTATCACTAAGCAGTAGATTTATGCACTAATCTTCTTTATTCTTCTTTGGCTTTCCAGGAAACTGACTTTGTAGTTATTTTCACAGTTATTGATAATAACCAACCAAACGAGCACATCGTATAATTGTCCATTCGTGCTATAGGTTAGAAAAGAAAGTTGGATTTTCTACGTCATCAGAATTCTGAGAATTTGATTTATACTTATGTAGCCATTTTCCAAGGATTTAGGATTTTGATCCAGGTCATAACAATATACGAAAACCAAAATAATGCGAATCAAAGCGTGCTGTCCTAATGTCACACTCCCAACTTCGATGAAATTTTGAATGGCAACTATGAGTAATTACTTTGGTTCTGGAGATCATTATTAAAGTTAAGCACAATAAAAAGAGACACAAGACAAAAACAGGAAATAAGGTCTACAACACGATGTATCAGTCAAATTCAACAAATTATGTTGAATAAAATAAGCAACAACCTACCATTTCAGGAGATTCTGCATTTTCCAGGAATTCCTTTTCCTTCATCGCGCGCTGCAGAGTCTCTGAGAAACTCTGGTCCACCACTAAAACACTCTGACCACCAAGTGTAGAATATTTACAGTCACTTTTCCTCGAGTTGGTCGTCATACAGACGTCATAATTGTACATGTGCGGCAGAGTTCCAGTAACTCCTGTGTCTGCGTAACCGGGTGGATAGTACGGAATAACTGGGAGACTGGACTGATAGAAAATACGAGACTGTCTCCATCTGTAGATCTTCACTGATATTATAACTACTACAGTAGTGATGAAGAGGAAAGAAACAGCAGCCAGAGCTAAAACTAAGTAAAAAGTCAGGTTATCGTTGTATTCTTTACTGAGCGTAAAGTCCGAGAACTCCGAGACCACTTCAGGGAAACTGTCCGCTACAGCTACATTGATGTTCACTACAGCTGAGCGAGACGGCTGTCCGTTATCCTCCACAACAACAGTGAGCTTCTGTTTCACTGCATCTTTATCAGTGACCTGGCGCACAGTCCGTATCTCTCCATTCTGAGGGCCCACTTCAAACAGCGCCCTGTCTGTGGCTTTCTGGAGTTTGTAGGAGAGCCAGGCATTCTGTCCAGAGTCCACATCAACAGCCACCACTTTGGTCACCAGATAGCCAACATCTGCTGAACGAGGCACAATCTCAGCCACCACAGAGCCGCCAGTCTGTACTGGGTACAGAACCTGAGGAGCGTTGTCGTTCTGGTCTTGAACAATGAGCGTCACCATAACTTCAGAACTTAATGGAGGGGATCCACCGTCTCGCGCTGTCACGTTAAAGGTCAAACTCTTCATCTGTTCATAATCAAATGACCTCACAGCATGTATAACTCCGCTGTCTGAATTAATGGACACCAAAGAACTGACTGGGTTGCCCATTACGTCACTGTCCTCCAAAAAATACGACAATCGCGCATTTGGGCCGCAGTCAGCATCGCCTGCTTTAACGGTCAGCACAGCCAC
The DNA here is from genome assembly GCF_015220715.1 of Pygocentrus nattereri. Taxonomy (NCBI): domain Eukaryota; kingdom Metazoa; phylum Chordata; class Actinopteri; order Characiformes; family Serrasalmidae; genus Pygocentrus; species Pygocentrus nattereri. Next base: position 3,601,145 of record NC_051228.1, read on the forward strand.
ACCTGGTGAATTGTTTTCAGTAATAAAGGTTCTGAACTGATCAGAACCGAAAACGGGTGCGTTATCATTCACATCTGAAATCTTAACAGTCAGTGTTTTATTACTGTGTAGAGCTGGACTTCCCTGATCGCTGACCAATATGGTGATGTTATATTCTGCTATATGTTCTCGATCAAGAATTTCATCAGTTACCAGTGCATAGTAATCAGTGAGTGATGACTCTATTTTAAACGGTATATGTTCATTTATTTTGCACTGCACGACTCCGTTTTGACCAGAATCGGCGTCCTCTACATTAATAACAGCTACGGTGGTTCCTACTGGAGAATTCTCAGCGATGGTGTTAGAAAATGACATGAGCTGAATGGTGGGAGGATTATCGTTCACATCCACAACGTCTATGATCACTTTACACGTATCTGCAAGACCTCCTTTATCCATTGCTTTGATATATAATTGATAGTTCTTCTCTGTTTCAAAATCTAAACGGTTTAGTGTTGTAATTTCTCCCCTGTCCGCGTTTATTTCAAAAAGCTTCCTGGCTTCTTTATTGGCCTGAGCAAAGGAATATGAGACTTCTCCATTTACACCTTCATCAGCATCAGCAGCACTTACTGTAGTTACGACTGTCCCAAGTGGAGAATTCTCCATCACTTCGGCTTTATAAACAGACGGTTTACATACTGGAACGTTATCGTTAACATCTAAAACGAGAATATGAATTTGAAGTGTGCTCGATTTCTTTGGTGATCCTCCGTCGTAGGCTATGAGAACTAATTTTAACTCATGTCGCTCCTCTCTGTCCAGCTCGTTTTGCAAAACCATTTCTACGTAGTTGTTCTCCCAACCCTGCTTATTTATTTCCATTTTAAAATGATCAGTAGGGCTAAGTGCATAGCTTTGAATTCCATTTAAACCTACGTCCATGTCTGCAGCGCTGTCTAAAGGAAATCTAGTCCCTTTAGCTGTACTTTCGCTAATTTGCAATTTCACAGTATCTTTAGGAAATATTGGCGCGTTATCATTTATATCTTGAACCTCAACTGTGATGCGATGAAGCTGAATCGGGTTCTCAATGATTAGATCAAAGCTGAAGCTGCAGGGCGTTGTTTGCTTACAGAGCTCCTCTCGGTCTATCCTCTCCTTCACTACCAGAGCGCCTTTGTCTCTGCTCAGTTCCACATACTGGCGACCGCCCTTTGTTACAACTCAAGCTTTTCCTGAAATCAGTCTACTTATCTCGATTCCCAAATCCTTGGCGATGTTGCCCACAAAGGATCCCTCTGGCATCTCCTCCGGGATGGAATACCGCGCTTGACAAAAGACGACGTCCATCCCGTAAACACACAGAAAGAAACACACGGTCTGCCATTTTAACTGCATTGTAGATCTGCGACGATGCTGAGAAACGACACGCGAGCGCAAATAATCCACACAGAAAGCCAAGTTATCATCCAGCGACAGTTAAAAGAAAATTAAACCCGATTTGTTTTAAAGAAACCAATAATATTCCGAGATTCAGGCTTTTCTAAGACGAAAAGCAGAAACGCTGATACCTCCTTCATAAATTCGTCAGTATGAGAATGGAGGAGGGACTGTGGCGGATTAACACTGTGATCTCGTCAATTCTTGTCCAATAGCGGCACTTAGAGCATGAATTCTGAAAGTGCAGCGGTATTTTCTCCTTGTTCTTTCTGCAGTGCTTTCCTGTGCACTCCAAATTCTCTATCTGCCACATAATGAACGACAACGCCTCCAGCAATTCCTCCAAAACACTCAATTGTCCACCCATTTATTTAAAAGCTCAATTTTTCATTGATGTTTAGCGTATAATATCATCAGCTATGCTTATTCAAACATTCCATACATTCACCAAGACTTTTTAAAGGTTATATAGAAATAATTGGCGCACAAATGCTGAAATGAATGAAATTGGACATATTTCAGCACCAAGAAGAAGAACAGCACCACCAAGCACAGTACGGAGGGGGTTCTCTATTTCTCTATGTAACACTTGAGATCACAGGTCAACCTTAAGACATGCAGTTCTGTTCACAACAATGTTCAAGAACTTTTGGTCCTAAAAGCAAATTATTTGAAGGATCAGCTTGAAACAGCATGAAAATAATGTCGTACTGAACTCGTTAATTCAGCAACGTCGCTTCCCCTCAAAATATGGTTCTAAAGCAGGAGAGACAGGGAAAGGTTGTTCTAGGCGTTAGATGTAACTCTCCCAGGTTAACCAGTTACGTAAAGCCATGGGGCTGATGCCGCAGGGCACTTTACACACCCAGTCCCACCTGAGCACACAGGATACGTTTGAAGATTTTGCGTGAAACACTTAAGTGTTTAAATAACAGCAGCTGGTCTTGAGATAAGAAAGTAAAATCTCATTAGTATTATAATTTCTTGCCTCTCACATTTATGGAGGTTACATACTTCAACCGACGTGCTTTAAATCAGCAATTTCTCTATTTTATTTTGAAGTGAACATTGTACGCTATTCTCAGACATGCTCATACATCTACAATTTATTCATTAATTTCATTTAGTTTTAAACCTTCTGGAGTCTCCTTCTATTTTTAATTAACCCATATACAATGCTATGTGCTTGGAATATTTTGGTCTAAAGTGATGGGTGCAAGGTGAGTATTTAGCCGGTGCATTTCTTGTTTTGAATCAAGAAAAACATTAAAGAAAAATGTCCTTTACATATTTACTCCAATTTTTTAATTAATTTATTTATTTATTTGGTATCGTTTTCTTGTAAGTACTGCTAATGATTGTACTTAACGCCAATTTAAGTTTGTCTTGATAACTGACATAAACGTACATGAATAATTATAAATGTTTCTTCCAATAGGCCTCATCCGTCACAAAGGTACTTCAGCTAACTTTGAGCAAGATTGGGAAATGTGATATGCATAGCGACTGAAACCCATTTGAATAATAATTCATCATTTTTATGTAGGGTTACTTAAGATGTCATGCCAAGGTCATGTAGGTGGCATGTAGGATGACAAAGACAAGCCTACAGTAATGTTTTACAAATTATGGTATCCACTTACTTGTATCTCCTTCGCCTCGGTGGGCAAAGTGGTAATAATAATAATAATAATAATAATAATAATAATAATAATAATAATAATAATAATAATAATAAAAACATTGTTTTTAAAATAAGCTTGCTCATTTTGTCAGTAAGCAGTAGATTTCTACACTATTCTCATTTGTTCTGCTGTGTTTTCAGGAGACTAATTTTGTAGTTATTATCATAATTATTTATAATAACATAATGAAATGAGCACATCATATAACTATCAACGTGTGGTAAAGCGTAGATTAAAAGTCAAACTTTCTCCTTCACTAGAATTCCGATAACGTCACATTTTACATGTGATAACCATTTTCTAGGCTTTTAGGACTCTGAACTAGGACTTAAAAATATATGAAAACCAAAGTATTGCTTATGATTTTATGGTACTTTAAGAGTGCCCCAACTTCGACAGAATTTTTAATGAGAACTATTATGAAATACTTTGGTTCTGGACATCATCGGAAAAAGTTAAACACGATGAAAAGAGACAAAAGACATGAAATGAAATAACGTCTACAAGACGAACCATCAGTCAAATTCAATAAATTATGATGGATAAAGTAAGCAACAACCTACCACTTCAGGAGACTCAGCATCCTCCAAAAATTCCTTCTCCTTCATCGCGCGCTGCAGAGTCTCTGAGAAACTCGGGTCCACCACTAAAACACTCTGACCACCAAGTGTAGAATATTTACAGTCACTTTTCCTCGAGTTGGTCGTCATACAGACGTCATAATTGTACATGTGCGGCAGAGTTCCAGTAACTCCTGTGTCTGCGTAACCGGGTGGATAGTACGGAATAACTGGGAGACTGGACTGATAGAAAATACGAGACTGTCTCCATCTGTAGATCTTCACTGATATTATAACTACTACAGTAGTGATGAACAGGAAAGAAACAGCAGCCAGAGCTAAAACTAAGTAAAAAGTCAGGTTATCGTTGTATTCTTTGCTGTGCGTAAAGTCCGAGAACTCCGAGACCACTTCAGGGAAACTGTCCGCTACAGCTACATTGATGTTTACTACAGCTGAGCGAGACGGCTGTCCGTTATCCTCCACAACAACAGTGAGCTTCTGTTTCACTGCATCTTTATCAGTGACCTGGCGCACAGTCCGTATCTCTCCATTCTGTGGGCCCACTTCAAACAGCGCCCTGTCTGTGGCTTTCTGGAGTTTGTAGGAGAGCCAGGCATTCTGTCCAGAGTCCACATCAACAGCCACCACTTTAGTCACCAGATAGCCAACATCTGCTGAACGAGGCACAATCTCAGCCACCACAGAGCCACCAGTCTGTACTGGGTACAGAACCTGAGGAGCGTTGTCGTTCTGGTCTTGAACAATGAGCGTCACCATAACTTCAGAACTTAATGGAGGGGATCCACCGTCTCGCGCTGTCACGTTAAAGGTCAAACTCTTCATCTGTTCATAATCAAATGACCTCACAGCATGTATAACTCCGCTGTCTGAATTAATGGACACCAAAGAACTGACTGGGTTGCCCATTACGTCACTGTCCTCCAAGAAATACGACAATCGCGCGTTTGGGCCCCAGTCAGCATCGCCTGCTTTAACGGTCAGCACAGCCACACCTGGTGAATTGTTTTCAGTAATAAAGGTTCTGAACTGATCAGAACCGAAAACGGGTGCGTTATCATTCACATCTGAAATCTTAACAGTTAGTGTTTTATTACTGTGTAGAGCTGGACTTCCCTGATCGCTGACCAATATGGTGATGTTATATTCTGCAATATTTTCTCGATCAAGAATTTCATCAGTTACCAGTGCATAGTAATCAGTGAGTGATGACTCTATTTTAAACGGTATATGTTCATTTATTTTGCACTGCACGACTCCGTTTTGACCAGAATCTGCGTCCTCTACATTAATAACAGCTACGGTGGTTCCTACTGGAGAATTCTCAGCGATGGTGTTAGAAAATGACATGAGCTGAATGGTGGGAGGATTATCGTTCACATCAACAACGTCTATTACAACTTTACATGTGTCTATTAGGGTGCCTTTATCCATTGCTTTGACATTTAATTGAAAGTTTTTTTCTGTCTCATAGTCTAAACTATTTAATATTGTAATTTGTCCTTGTTCTGTGTTTATTCCAAAAAGATTTCTGGCTTTTTCACTGGCCTGAGCAAATGAATATGAGACTTCTCCATTTACACCTTCATCAGCATCAGCAGCGCTTACAGCAGTTACGACTGTACCAACTGGAGAATTCTCCATCACTTCGGCTTTATAAACAGACTGTGTACATACTGGAGCATTGTCATTGCTATCTAATACAGAGATATGAATTTGAACTGCGCTAGATTTTCTCGGCGATCCTCCGTCATAAGCTACGAGAACTAATTTTAGCTGATCGCGCTCCTCTCGGTCCAGCTCGTGATGCAAAACCAAGTCTACATTTTTCTGGCCATCAGGCTGGTTATTTATTTCCAGTTTAAAATTATCAGTAGGACTAAGCGCATAGCTTTGAATTCCATTAATATCTACGTCCAAATCTACAGCGCCGTCTAAAGGAAAGCGTTTCCCTGACGCTGTACTTTCGCTAATTTGTAAATTAACAGTATCTTTAGAAAATTTCGGAGCATTGTCATTTATATCTTGCACCTCAACTGTGATGCGATGAAGCTGAATCGGGTTCTCAATGATCAGATCAAAGCTGAAGCTGCAGGGCGTTGTTTGCTTACAGAGCTCCTCTCGGTCTATCCTCTCCTTCACTACCAGAGCGCCTTTGTCTCTGCTCAGTTCCACATACTGGCGACCGCCCTTTGTTACAACTCGAGCTTTTCCTGAAATCAGTCTACTTATCTCGATTCCCAAATCCTTGGCGATGTTGCCCACAAAGGATCCCTCTGGCATCTCCTCCGGGATGGAATAGCGCGCTTGACAAAAAACGACGTCCATCCCGTAAAAACACAGAAAGAAAAACACGGTCTGCCATTTTAACTGCATTGTAGATCTCCGACGATGATGGGAAACGACACGCGAGCGCAAATAATCCACACAGAAATCCATGTTACCATCCAGCGACAGTTAAAAGAAAAGTAAACCTGATTTTTAAAAAAGAAACTAATAATCACCCGAGATTCAGGCTTTTCTAAGACGAAAAGAAGCAGCGCTGATACCTCCTTCATAAATGCGTCAGTATGAGACTGGAGGAGGGACTGTGGTGGATTAACACTGTCATCTTGACAATTCTTGTCCAATAGCGGCACTTAGAGCATGAATTCTGAAAGTGCAGCGGTCTTTTCTCTTTGTGATTTCTGCAGTGCTTTCCTGTGAACTCCAAAGTCTCTATCTGCCACATAATGATCCACAACGCCTCCAGCAATTCCTTCAAAATACTCAATTGTTCACCCATTTATTCAAAATCTCAACTTTCAATTGGATGTTTAGCGTATAATATCATCAGCTATGTATATTCAAAACTTTCCTTACATTCATCAAGACGTTAGCGATTATATTCAACGAATCCGCGCACAAATGCTGAAATGAATGAAATTGGACACATTTCAGCACCAAGGAGACGAACAGCGCCAGCAACTACAGTATGAAGGGGGTCCTCTGTGTAATGCTTGAGATCACAGGTCAACCTCAAGACATGCATTTCTGTTCACAACAATCTTTAAGAAGGTTAAGACCTACAAACAAATTATTTGAATGATCAGCTTGAAACAGCTTAAAAAATAATGTCATACTGATTTCAGTCGTTAATTTAGCAACATCACTGTCCCTCAAAATATGGTTCTGAAGCAGGGGAGACAGAAAAGTGTTGTATTATGGGATACGCCATAACACTCCAAGTTTCACCAATGATGAATCAAGTGTAGAGTTGATTTCACAGTCTACTTTCCACACTCATCCCCACCTGAGCACACAGGATATGATTGAATATTTTGTGTGAAACACTGAAGTGTTTAAATAAAAACTGCTGATATTGAGTTGGGAAACTATAGTTTTCTTGACACTGACACTAAAGGAACTTAAATGTTCCAACTAATGTGCAATTCATCTAGTTTATTTTGAAGTGTAAAACATGTGTTTTCACGTATTCATGCTAATATTCTTGCTGTATTGTGACTGTCCAGGACGTGGCTGGCAGTAATGCAGACACTAATTAAAGGTGACTGATCAGAGAACAACTGACACACTCATAGATTTTACATGGACCCTAAGAGTCAGTGAAAACGTTCTTTTGCTATGAATCAAATGACGCTTCTCTTTCATGTATGTTGATACCCACATGCATTGGTATGAGCTTAAGATATTTTAGAGTGAAGAAATGGGTTCTATGTCAATGTTTAGCCTGTGGTTTTTTATGTTATGCATTTAAGATGTCTGTTACTAATGTACCTCAATATATTTTTGATATCACTTTACTGTAAAGTACTGTTCATCAGTCTAGATTACAATTACATAAGCTTGTCATCATGACAACTGACAAAATCCTACATACATACTGATAAATGTTTATTCCCGTAGGCCTCATCTATTATAAAACCTACTTTAGCTGACTTCAAATTGGGAGATGTAAAATGAATAGCGAATGACACCTATTTTTAATAATGTCAGTCTTCATGATAAGCTTACGCAGGTGGCAGCTAGGCTCATGTAGACAACCCCACAGTAAAGTTTTACCAACTATTTTATTGTCCACCTACTGTTACGGGCTATGCCATGGAGGGGTATGTTGTTACGACAGAACTATTTAAAGAAAAGCTTGCTCATTTCGTCAGTAAGCAGGACATTTTTAAAATTTCTAATTTGTATTTCTCTGTGATTCAGAAAAACTGATGTTCTTGTTATACCAATCATTCAAAATACCCTACTAAAGTGTGCACTTGTTATAAGTGTTGTCCATCCGTGCTATAGCTAAGATTAAAAGGCCTCCTCTCTCCTTCAAAAAAAAATTGGAGATCTTAATTTTTACATGTGGCAGCAATTTTCCAATATCTTAGGAATGTGTCCGAGGACTTAACAATTTATGATACACAAAATATTTCTCAAAACATCAAACTGCCTTAAATGAACGAAACAGTTTCATATTTGATGAAAAACTGAATGCATTCATTACTCACTATTAACGTCAAACAAAATAAAATTGGGACATAGAACATAATATGAGGTAAAACAAGAAGTAGCAGTTAAAAGCGATTCAATTCTATATAGACAGTAAGCAACAACCTACCATTTCAGGAGATTCTGCATTTTCCAGGAATTCCTTCTCCTTCATCGCACGCTGCAGAGTCTCTGAGAAACTCTGGTCCACTACTAAAACACTCTGACCACCAAGTGTAGAATATTTACAGTCACTTTTCCTCGAGTTGGTCGTCATACAGACGTCATAATTGTACATGTGCGGCAGAGTTCCAGTAACTCCTGTGTCTGCGTAACCGGGTGGATAGTATGGAATAACTGGGAGACTGGACTGGTAGAAAATACGAGACTGTCTCCATCTGTAGATCTTCACTGATATTATAACTACTACAGTAGTGATGAGCAGGAAAGAAACAGCAGCCAGAGCTAAAACTAAGTAAAAAGTCAGGTTATCGTTGTATTCTTTGCTCAGCGTAAAGTCCGAGAACTCCGAGACCACTTCAGGGAAACTGTCCGCTACAGCTACATTGATGTTCACTACAGCTGAGCGAGACGGCTGTCCGTTATCCTCCACAACAACAGTGAGCTTCTGTTTCACTGCATCTTTATCAGTGACCTGGCGCACAGTCCGTATCTCTCCATTCTGTGGACCCACTTCAAACAGCGCCCTGTCTGTGGCTTTCTGGAGTTTGTAGGAGAGCCAGGCATTTTGTCCAGAGTCCACATCAACAGCCACCACTTTGGTCACCAGATAGCCAACATCTGCTGAACGAGGCACAATCTCAGCCACCACAGAGACACCAGTCTGTACTGGGTACAGAACCTGAGGAGCGTTGTCGTTCTGGTCTTGAACACTGATCGTCACCATAACTTCAGAACTTAATGGAGGGGATCCACCGTCTCGCGCCGTCACGTTAAAAGTCAAACTCTTCATCTGTTCATAATCAAATGACCTCACAGCATTTATAACTCCACTGTCTGAATTAATGGACACCAAAGAACTGACGGGGTGGCCCATTACGTCACTGTCCTCCAAGAAATACGACAATCGCGCATTTGGGCCCCAGTCAGCATCGCCTGCTTTAACGGTCAGCACAGCCACACCTGGTGAATTGTTTTCAGTAATAAAGGTTCTGAACTGATCAGAACTGAAAACGGGTGCGTTATCATTCACATCTGAAATCTTAACAGTCAGTGTTTTATTACTGTGTAGAGCTGGACTTCCCTGATCGCTGACCAATATGGTGATGTTATATTCTGCAATATTTTCTCGATCAAGAATTTCATCAGTAACCAGTGCATAGTAATCAGTGAGTGATGACTCTATTTTAAACGGTATATGTTCATTTATTTTGCACTGCACGACTCCGTTTTGACCAGAATCTGCGTCCTCTACATTTATAACAGCTACGGTGGTTCCTACTGGAGAATTCTCAGCGATGGTGTTAGAAAATGACATGAGCTGAATGGTGGGAGGATTATCGTTCACATCAACAACGTCTATGATCACTTTACACGTATCTGAAAGGCTTCCTTTGTCCTTTGCTTTTATATTTAATGAGTAGCTTCTTTCAATTTCATAATCTACCATTTTTATCATTGTTATATCCCCTGTGTCAGAATCAATGTCAAACATTTCTCTTGCCTCTTTGCTAGCTTGAGCAATAGAGTATGATATATCTCCATTTATTCCTTCATCAGCATCGACAGCGTTTACAGTCGTTAACACAGTACCAACTGGAGAATTTTCCATGACATCAATTTTATACACAGCCTGCTTACACACCGGAGCGTTATCATTGACATCTAGTACAGTAACATGGATTCGAACTGTGCCAGATTTTCTAGGCGATCCTCCATCGGCCGCTATTAGAACTAAATATAGCTCATCATGTTCCTCCCGATCCAGTTCACGCTGCAAAACCATTTCTACATGTTTGCTTCCATCTGACTGGCTATTTATTTCTAGTTTGAAGTTATCGGTGGGAGAAAGTGCATAACTTTGAATTCCATTGATACCTACGTCCATATCTACAGCGCTGTCTAAGGGGAAGCGTGCCCCAGACAATCTATTTTCGCTAATTTCCAGGTTGACGGCACCTTTAGGAAATATTGGCGCATTGTCATTTATATCCTGCACCTCAACTGTGATGCGATGAAGCTGAATCGGGTTCTCAATGATCAGATCAAAGCTGAAGCTGCAGGGCGTTGTTTGCTTACAGAGCTCCTCTCGGTCTATCCTCTCCTTCACTACCAGAGCGCCTTTGTCTCTGCTCAGTTCCACATACTGGCGACCGCCCTTTGTTACAACTCGAGCTTTTCCCGAAATCAGTCTACTTATCTCGATTCCCAAATCCTTGGCGATGTTGCCCACAAAGGATCCCTCTGGCATCTCCTCCGGGATGGAATAGCGCGCTTGGCAAAATACGACGTCCATCCCGTAAATACACAGAAAGAAACACACGGTCTGCCATTTTAACTGCATTGTAGATCTCCGACGATGCTGAGCAGAGAAACGCGAGCGCAAATAATCCACACCGAACGCCGTGGTATCATCCAATGACAGTTACAATAACAATTACAATTGATTAAAAAAAAAAAAAAAAAAAAAACCAGAAACTGCAGCGGATCAAGGCTGTTCACAGCCGAGACAAGAAGCACTAATGTAGTACAGAAATAAAGCGTCAGTGTGAGACCGGAGGAGGGACTATGACGATTTTCCTCTGTGATCACACAACCGTTATCCAATAGCGGCACTCAGTGTATGAATCTGGAAAGTGCAATGCTTTAGAAAACCCATATCCTCTCTGTACGCGAAAACTGGCCTTCCAGAATTGCCTTAAGTGTTCCAGTGTCACAATTTCTTTCTTTCTTTCTTTCTTTCTTTCTTTCTTTCTTTCTTTCTTTCTTTCTTTCTTTCTTTCTTTCTTCCTTTCTTTCTTCCTTTCTTTCTTCCTTTCTTTCTTTTCTTTTTTCTCGGAACCTCTCAGTGAAACAGAGCAACATACAGGATATACCATTCCACCTATTAACTGCAATCTACTTACAGGTGCAACCAATCACAATCACATTCTTAGTTAATTATGCCTTTATTTTCATCTTAATCGTTGCAAACGCGTTTAATGAAAAGTTTTGACAAAATGAGCAAGGACACGTAAAAGGAGTCTAAGATGCTTAAAAGGGTCCACGATCTGAAACTGAGTGCACTGAGCATTTCAGCACTGAAGATTTGAACAGCGCCACTCATAGCGCGAGAAATGAAGCAGAAACACCAGCATGTCGGAGGAAGACGGGAATGTGAAGTGGTCAGCGCCTTAAACGAAGTGAAACATTCGCATTTGAAACGTTTCATCCTAAAATGTGTCTCTCTTGTTCACAATATTCTAAACCTCTTTCAAATAAAATATTCTGATTTAGAATCAAATAAATACCACCAAAAATAAAGTATGTAAATCATGCAGGGCCAAGCCCAATCGGAAATTCCTTGATGAAAAACGCTGTTTTTTCACGAATATGGACTATGCATATGAGGTAAATTCACGATCTACGATTGATGTACAGGCATAATTATGCATTCCAAAATTAGTTGAAAACGAAATTCAGGAAAAAACTCTATAACAAGAAACAACAAAAACAATAATAAGAAAAAACAGAAAACGAGAAAATATTAAACACCACCGCAGAATGACAGTATGTAAAAAAAAGGTCCTACCATTTCCGGAGATTCTGCATTTTCCAGGAATTCCTTCTCCTTCATCGCGCGCTGCAGAGTCTCTGAGAAACTCTGGTCCACCACTAAAACACTCTGACCACCAAGTGTAGAATATTTACAGTCACTTTTCCTCGAGTTGGTCTTCATACAGACGTCATAATTGTACATGTGCGGCAGAGTTCCAGTAACTCCTGTGTCTGCGTAACCGGGTGGATAGTACGGAATAACTGGGAGACTGGACTGATAGAAAATACGAGACTGTCTCCATCTGTAGATCTTCACTGATATTATAACTACTACAGTAGTGATGAACAGGAAAGAAACAGCAGCCAGAGCTAAAACTAAGTAAAAAGTCAGGTTATCGTTGTATTCTTTGCTGAGCGTAAAGTCCGAGAACTCCGAGACCACTTCAGGGAAACTGTCCGCTACAGCTACATTGATGTTCACTACAGCTGAGCGAGACGGCTGTCCGTTATCCTCCACAACAACAGTGAGCTTCTGTTTCACTGCATCTTTATCAGTGACCTGGCGCACAGTCCGTATCTCTCCATTCTGAGGGCCCACTTCAAACAGCGCCCTGTCTGTGGCTTTCTGGAGTTTGTAGGAGAGCCAGGCATTCTGTCCAGAGTCCACATCAACAGCCACCACTTTGGTCACCAGATAGCCAACATCTGCTGAACGAGGCACAATCTCAGCCACCACAGAGCCACCAGTCTGTACTGGGTACAGAACCTGAGGAGCGTTGTCGTTCTGGTCTTGAACAATGAGCGTCACCATAACTTCAGAACTTAATGGAGGGGATCCACCGTCTCGCGCTGTCACGTTAAAAGTCAAACTCTTCATCTGTTCATAATCAAATGACCTCACAGCATGTATAACTCCGCTATCTGAATTAATGGACACCAAAGAACTGACTGGGTTGCCCGTTACGTCACTGTCCTCCAAGAAATACGACAATCGCGCATTTGGGCCCCAGTCAGCATCGCCTGCTTTTACGGTCAGCACAGCCACACCTGGTGAATTGTTTTCAGTAATAAAGGTTCTGAACTGATCAGAACCGAAAACGGGTGCGTTATCATTCACATCTGAAATCTTAACAGTTAGAGTTTTGTTACTGTGTAGAGCTGGACTTCCCTGATCGCTGACCAATATGGTGATGTTATATTCTGCAATATTTTCTCGATCAAGAATTTCATCAGTTACCAGTGCATAGTAATCAGTGAGTGATGACTCTATTTTAAACGGTATATGTTCATTTATTTTGCACTGCACGACTCCGTTTTGACCAGAATCTGCGTCCTCTACATTAATAACAGCTACGGTGGTTCCTACTGGAGAATTCTCAGCGATGGTGTTAGAAAATGACATGAGCTGAATGGTGGGAGGATTATCGTTCACATCCACAACGTCTATGATCACTTTACACGTGTCGGCCAGGGTGCCTTTATCCATTGCCTTAATGTCTAGCTGATAGCTCTTTTCTGTCTCGTAATCTAAACGGTTTAATAATGTAATTTGTCCTGTTTCTGAATTTATGTCGAAAACATGCCTTGCGTCTTCACTAGCTTGAGCAAATGAATATGACACTTCTCCATTTACACCTTCATCAGCATCAGCAGCGCTTACTGTGGTTAAAACAGAGCCGATCGGGGAGTTTTCTTTCACTTCTGCTTTATATAGAGCCTGTTTACATGCTGGTGTGTTATCATTAACGTCTAAGACAGAAATATGAATTTGAGCTGTGCTGGATTTTTTCGGTGACCCTCCGTCGTAGGCTGTCAGAACTAATTTTAGCTCGTTCCGTTCTTCTCGATCCAGTTCACGCTGCAAAACCATTTCTACGTATTTTTTGCCATCGGCTCGGTTGTTAACGTCCAGCTTAAAATTGTCAGTAGGCATAAGCGCATAGTTTTGAATTCCATTAATACCTACGTCCAAATCTACAGCGCTGTCTAAAGGAAAGCGCGTCCCAGATGCTGTATTTTCGCTAATTGTCAAGTCAATTTTAGATTTAGGGAATTTCGGAGAGTTATCATTTATATCTTGCACCTCAACTGTGATGCGATGAAGCTGAATCGGGTTCTCAATGATCAGATCAAAGCTGAAGCTGCAGGGCGTTGTTTGCTTACAGAGCTCCTCTCGGTCTATCCTCTCCTTCACTACCAGAGCGCCTTTGTCTCTGCTCAGTTCCACATACTGGCGACCGCCCTTTGTTACAACTCGAGCTTTTCCTGAAATCAGTCTACTTATCTCGATTCCCAAATCCTTGGCGATGTTGCCCACAAAGGATCCCTCTGGCATCTCCTCCGGGATGGAATACCGCGCTTGGCAAAATACGACGTCCATCCCGTAAAAACACAGACAGAAAAACACGGTCTGCCATTTTAACTGCATTGTAGATCTCCGACGATGCTGAGCAGAGAAACGCGAACGCAAATAATCCACACCGAACGCCGTCGTATCATCCAATGACAGTTACAATAACAAGTGCAGTTGATTAAAAAAAAAAAAACGAACCAGAAACTGCAGCGGATCAAGGCTGTTCACAGCCGAGACAAGAAGCACTAATGTAGTACAGAAATAAAGCGTCAGTGTGAGACCGGAGGAGGGACTATGACGATGTTCCTCTGTGATCACACAACCGTTATCCAATAGCGGCACTCAGTGTATGAATCTGGAAAGTGCAATGCTTTAGAAAACCCATATCCTCTCTGTACGCGAAAACTGGCCTTCCAGAATTGCCTTAAGTGTTCCAGTGTCACAATTTCTTTCTTAATTTCTTTCTTAATTTCTTTCTTTCTTTCTTTCTTTCTTTCTTTCTTTCTTTCTTTCTTTCTTTCTTTCAGTGAAACAGAGCAACATACAGGATATACCATTCCACCTATTAACTGCAATCTACTTACAGGTGCAACCAATCACCATCACATTCTTAGTTAATTATGCCTTTATTTTCATCTTAATCGTTGCAAACGCGTTTAATGAAAAGTTTTGACAAAATGAGCAAGGACACGTAAAAGGAGTCTAAGATGCTTAAAAGGGTCCACGATCTGAAACTGAGTGCACTGAGCATTTCAGCACTGAAGATTTGAACAGCGCCACTCATAGCGCGAGAAATGAAGCAGAAACACCAGCATGTCGGAGGAAGACGGGAATGTGAAGTGGTCAGCGCCTTAAACGAAGTGAAACATTCGCATTTGAAACGTTTCATCCTAAAATGTGTCTCTCTTGTTCACAATATTCTAAACCTCTTTCAAATAAAATATTCTGATTTAGAATCAAATAAATACCACCAAAACTAAAGTATGTAAATCATGCAGGGCCAAGCCCAACCGGAAATTCCATGATGAAAAACGCTGTTTTTTCACGAATATGGACTATGCATATGAGGTAAATTCACGATCTACGATTGATGTACAGGCATAATTATGCATTCCAAAATTAGTTGACAACGACATTCAGGAAAAAAGTCTATAACAAGAAACAACAAAAACAATAATAAGAAAAAACAGAAAACGAGAAAATATTAAACACCACCGCAGAATGACAGTATGTAAAAAAAAGGTCCTACCATTTCCGGAGATTCTGCATTTTCCAGGAATTCCTTCTCCTTCATCGCGCGCTGCAGAGTCTCTGAGAAACTCTGGTCCACCACTAAAACACTCTGACCACCAAGTGTAGAATATTTACAGTCACTTTTCCTCGAGTTGGTCGTCATACAGACGTCATAATTGTACATGTGCGGCAGAGTTCCAGTAACTCCTGTGTCTGCGTAACCGGGTGGATAGTATGGAATAACTGGGAGACTGGACTGATAGAAAATACGAGACTGTCTCCATCTGTAGATCTTCACTGATATTATAACTACTACAGTAGTGATGAACAGGAAAGAAACAGCAGCCAGAGCTAAAACTAAGTAAAAAGTCAGGTTATCGTTGTATTCTTTACTGAGCGTAAAGTCCGAGAACTCCGAGACCACTTCAGGGAAACTGTCCGCTACAGCTACATTGATGTTCACTACAGCTGAGCGAGACGGCTGTCCGTTATCCTCCACAACAACAGTGAGCTTCTGTTTCACTGCATCTTTATCAGTGACCTGGCGCACAGTCCGTATCTCTCCATTCTGTGGGCCCACTTCAAACAGCGCCCTGTCTGTGGCTTTCTGGAGTTTGTAGGAGAGCCAGGCATTCTGTCCAGAGTCCACATCAACAGCCACCACTTTGGTGACCAGATAGCCAACATCTGCTGAACGAGGCACAATCTCAGCCACCACAGAGCCACCAGTCTGTACTGGGTACAGAACCTGAGGAGCGTTGTCGTTCTGGTCTTGAACAATGATCGTCACCATAACTTCAGAACTTAATGGAGGGGATCCACCGTCTCGCGCTGTCACGTTAAAGGTCAAACTCTTCATCTGTTCATAATCAAATGACCTCACAGCATGTATAACTCCGCTATCTGAATTAATGGACACCAAAGAACTGACTGGGTTGCCCATTACGTCACTGTCCTCCAAGAAATACGACAATCGCGCGTTTGGGCCCCAGTCAGCATCGCCTGCTTTAACGGTCCGCACAGCCACACCTGGTGAATTGTTTTCAGTAATAAAGGTTCTGAACTGATCAGAACCGAAAACGGGTGCGTTATCATTCACATCTGAAATCTTAACAGTTAGTGTTTTATTACTGTGTAGAGCTGGACTTCCCTGATCGCTGACCAATATGGTGATGTTATATTCTGCAATATTTTCTCGATCAAGAATTTCATCAGTTACCAGTGCATAGTAATCAGTGAGTGATGACTCTATTTTAAACGGTATATGTTCATTTATTTTGCACTGCACGACTCCGTTTTGACCAGAATCTGCGTCCTCTACATTAATAACAGCTACGGTGGTTCCTACTGGAGAATTCTCAGCGATGGTGTTAGAAAATGACATGAGCTGAATGGTGGGAGGATTATCGTTCACATCAACAACGTCTATGACCACTTTACACGTATTGGCTAGACCTCCTTTATCCTTTGCCTTTATATTTAGTATATAACTTCTTTCATCTTCATAATCTAAACTATTTAATGTTGTAATTTCTCCTGTAACTTGATTTATTTCATATAATTCCCTTGCCTCCTTGCTAGCTTGAGCAATAGAGTATGAGATCTGTCCATTTATTCCTTCATCAGCATCGACAGCGTTTACAGTCGTTAACACAGTACCAACTGGAGAATTTTCCATGACATCAATTTTATACACAGCCTGCTTACACACCGGAGCGTTATCATTGACATCTAGTACAGTAACATGGATTCGAACTGTGCCAGATTTTCTAGGCGATCCTCCATCGGACGCTATTAGAACTAAATATAGCTCATCATGTTCCTCCCGATCAAGTTCACCCTGCAAAACCATTTCTACATGTTTGCTTCCATCTGACTGGCTATTTATTTCTAGTTTGAAGTTATCGGTGGGAGAAAGTGCATAACTTTGAATTCCATTGATACCTACGTCCATATCTACAGCGCTGTCTAAGGGGAAGCGTGCCCCAGATACTGTATTTTCGCTAATTTCCAGGTTGACGGCACCTTTAGGAAATATTGGCGCATTGTCATTTATATCCTGCACCTCAACTGTGATTCGATGAAGCTGAATCGGGTTCTCAATGATCAGATCAAAGCTGAAGCTGCAGGGCGTTGTTTGCTTACAGAGCTCCTCTCGGTCTATCCTCTCCTTCACTACCAGAGCGCCTTTGTCTCTGCTCAGTTCCACATACTGGCGACCGCCCTTTGTTACAACGCGAGCTTTTCCCGAAATCAGTCTACTTATCTCGATTCCCAGATCCTTGGCGATGTTGCCCACAAAGGATCCCTCTGGCATCTCCTCCGGGATGGAATAGCGCGCTTGGCAAAAGACGACGTCCATCCCGTAAACACAGAGAAAGAAAAACACGGTCTGCCATTTTGGCTGAGCCGTCTTTCGACGACCGTGACCATCATACCGCGAGCGCAAACAATCCATCTTGAAAATCCAGAGTTCGGACTTAACGCTACGATAGAAACGATTTTGGAATAATAAAAAAAATCCTTCGCGAAATCCAGCTAGTCTTAGACACCAACGCTCCTACATCGAATAAGAGAGATCTGTATTTGTAGCGTCCTCTGGGAGGAATCTCTCTCTAAACCGCCCCACATCAATCGGTTCTTAGCCAACAGCGGCACTTAGAGTTCAAACAGTGAAAATGCAACAGGAAAAGCTTAAAAGCTCAGAGCTCAGAGGTTTGAAAATAATACACATATAAATAAATTTAGACAGAAAAAAAACAAAACTTAGTGAATTAAGTATTTCCACTCAGCAATAATGCTGATCTAACATCTTCCATAAATATGGAGCCAATGTCCACATTTGAGTGAAGTAAAAAGATTCATGTTTTTCTGCTCTGTACAATCCAAGTGTCACCCAGAGGCATTTTGAATCATATACCTGGGAAACACTGAGCTGACTCTCAGTATGACCACAGTTCAGCACCACTGAAAAGGACAGCGACAGGAAAAAGATCCGTTTTTTTTTCAGTACAGTACAACAAATTAATAATCGAACAATTATCACTTGAAACATGATTCAATACAATCTAGAAACTCATTCATAATCTGCGTTTGATGATTGATAATATTTTACTGCGAATGGATGAATATTTTGATTTAACCGCTATACAACTCTATTAACACTCTTTATTAAGTGCAGGGACCACAATGCAAACTGATCGAGCTATTCTTAGTTTAGAGAAATGTTTAATAAACCTTTGAGCCCACTGGTGGGCACTGGCCATTTAAGGGTTAAGGATGTCAAACAGCTGGAGAGATTTTATTAAAAGTATCCCGTTAGTTAAAAACCTTCCATGTGAGCAACACATTTCTGATCTGTGTGGCGAAATCTGGCGCAGGCAGCAGCAGCACTGGTCCTGACCTACATTTTCACTGCATATAAAAAGATGAATACTCTAGTCTCAGACTGCACATTCCTTTGCAGATGTGCAGAACACAAGGCTGTGTGATGTTCTACACAGCCTGATAAACGCTCTCATGTGTCTCTTCAAAACCAAGTGTGTTGCATTGTGTTGACTTAACAGTATCACATAGTTGCTGTCAAGTGATTTTGCTTTGTTCTCTCCTATCTTGGTTATGTTCTCAGTTTCCAAGTATGTGTTAATGTTTGGTGTATATATATATATATATATATATATATATATATATATATATATATATATATATATATCGTTGTTGTCGGAAGAAAACCTCATATCTCCAAAATGGTAATATGATACTGACATAACACCCTCCAACATGGGTTTTGTATTTTTAGTAGATGTGGGAATTTGTTTGTTTGTTTGTTTGTTTTACATACAGGTACTTGATACAATTTCCCCCCCCTCACTGCTCTGAACCATCAATATGCTTACAGAACCTTGTTCACACTTAATTTTGCATCAGCAATTTAAACAAAAAAGCAAAAATGTTTAATGATAGCTAAATTCATAATGCAGCCAGACCAGAAAAGGCTAAACAGGTATGTACACACATAAAAAACAAAAAAAAAAAAAACTATGCAGCATGGGATTTTGTCTCACTCTCATCTATGCACACTCATATCATACCCAGAGTACGAGCATTCAGTATGAGGTTCTTAGGGGATTTGGGATCATAGTGAGGAAGAAAGAGGCCTGGAAGACAAAAAGAGCTGAAGAAGAAGTAAGAAACAGAAGTCAACGGTGAATAAGACCCACACCATGACTCAAATGATCACACTATATTCGCTGATGATGCTGATGAAGAAGAGGGTTGCACTAAAGTCAAAGTTACATCCTTGTTGATGAATCGCAATTTACTGCGATCTTCTTCACCCATAAAGAGACAAGTTAGAAAGTAAGCTGAGAGTATTATGAAGATGACCATTGGGCCAACATCTTGGGTTGAAGATAGAAAGTCCAGCTTTGAACCAGCATTTCACCAAAATAGATTGTAAGAATCGTGCCAGAAATGACATACATCGAGAAGAGATGTGTATAGACCAATAGCTGGAGGCAGAAAGGACAGTCTGACAAGCATAAATGGGCACGTTGATTCTGTCTGGAGCATGCAGATCAAGGAATAAGGTCATCACCAGCTTATGGCATGTCAAGTCTTCAAAGGCGATTTTTTCATGCTGCTGTGTCATTAGAGTATTTCACATACTGTCAAGAGTCGTCCACTTTGGTGATTGATGATACACTTACCGTAATTAGACAAGCCTGGAACAAGCGATGAGTACTTGCTACAATCCAAGATATAACTGACTGTGTGAAAGGGTTCTTTCAGAGAATACAATGCAGTAACCACACAAGCTATGCCTAGAATATGCAGGTGTACACCAGTGAACCAATTAATGAAAGTGATATTAAAAAGAAACCCTAAATAATCTGTCACTTTAAGTCACTTGTCATTGTTGAATGGATCGGTTGCTTGTTATTGTGAACAGACTTATGAAGGAATGTCTATATACATATAGGTGTGGCTGTGTGAATGTGACTGTTGTAACCAGACAGAATTTAGTGTGTGGTTCCATACGGCAAGACATTGCCTTTACTTCATAAAATATCGTATGCCATCATATGGTGAGTGGCATAAGCTGTTTGTAAAAGTAAAAATAGCACATAAACTCTTTACAAAAACAACTAGTGGTGTGATTCCATTCAAACAAATCCTTATTGACATATGTCATCAGTCCCAAACAGAGGTGTAAATCTTATGATAATCTAAGAATAAAGCTGGTTAAAAGGAGTAAAGCAACACTGCGTTGTAAAATTAGTTTCTACATATGTATTATATGTCACCTGAGTGAACACCTAAAGTCAGAAGCTATTTCTATCACAATTGAAGGGTTACAATCAAGACAGTTTGTGAATTTTTTTTTTTTATATATATACAGAACGATCAAAGTGAATAAAGAATATTTCTTACCTTTTGAAGGACAACAACGTGTGATCCAAGAAGCAGAGCATGAAAGGGAAAAATAAATAAATAAATCATTTATATGCCAATGTTGTATTCGTATATGTACAAGGTCCTGCTGGTGACATCCTGTGTAAATAAAAATGATGTGTAGCCGTGCCTTATTAACACATGGGAACGAGATCCTAATGCATGGCCATGACAAAGTAAGGTGTGGGTATGAAAGTATTAAGTTGTGGCCATGACTTAGCAAGGCGTGGGAACAGGATCATGGCTTACTAAGTCGCAGCCATGCATTAGGATCTCTTTCTCATGCTTTCCTACAGGGCTCACAAACAGGGCTCACATCATAATAACAGACATGACAGTGATATACCATTTTTTGGTAACACTTTGCTTGAAGGCAACCTATGTAAGGACTGAAAAAATGTATTTATGAGCATCTTAATCAGAATTAGAAAATGACATATTGTATGATGAACTGTAAAGGGGTAACTGATAAACGGACCTCTTAATTAGGCCTCTACCTTATAAGTTCCATCACTTGGTAATGAGGGTTCAGAACAGTGTTAATAACAGAACAAATGTCCAGCACTTTAATTTGAGGACCTTATCAGATTTTCAGATTAGTGGCATTAGCTGTTTATAAATATTCCATTATTGTCCCAAAAATGAGTTATTCAATGCTTATGCATGTGCTGTGAAATCTCTATGTAGGTAACCTTCACAAAAAAGTGTTAGCTTATTTTGTTACACAGAGTTAACATACTGGAAATATAACATTTTATCACTTACCGTTTCTAATTGCAAATCTAAACATGTATCAATTGTAAGTACTATGACAAAAACATGCATATGAAGACGAAATGGTCATTGAAGTGTAATAAATAAATAAATAAATAAATATAGTTTTAAAAAGCTTTTCTTACATTCTCAATAAACACAATGATAATGCATGTCAATCTATTATATTAGTAGTAGTACTAGTCAGATTTCTCACAAAACAGAAAACACAAAAAACTTCAGAATACAACACACACCAAAAGCAGACCAACCAAGAAAGCAGTGAAATGTTACACAACAGAGTGGACAGCTTTGATTAGGTTACAACCCCACAATGAAGCATGAAGATCTCCATCGTTACTATTGTTCTTGTTCAAACAGAAGTTGCTTGACCAATCAAGAGTGGAAAATGTTAATAGTAACTCTTAACTTCAGCAACTGAAACAGGGGTCAGAGCAATAAGGGAACCATCTCTAATAGGCCTTTGATAATATCACATTCTAGCAGCTATCATAGAACATGTTTCTCTACAATTAGGAAATCAGATTAGTTGTTAGCCAATAAAGACTTAATTAATCAGTTTATCGTGTTAAATGAAAGTGACATGTCATAACTCAAATTGCAAACCTGGAATATTTTGAAGTGCCTCATCTGATAAAAACAGCCTACTGAAAAGTAAGACCAACCCACTTTAAGTAAGTCCTTTAAGTTCATCACAATCCCGACCAAAGAGACCTCATTCATTCATAATACTGAAGGCCACAAACAATAACAATGCAACAGCAATCACAAATACATGGTTCTAACATCTCATATTCCCCATTCATAGTTGGTGGAACTTTAACACAGTTCTTAATCTATAGATTATGCAATGCTAGTACTACATGTGACTGGCATTGTACAGGAAAAATGATTTTGGTTTTGGTAATATTTGGCAATTAGCAAAGGTATTTTTATTCTATGTATTGATTCATCCTTCATATTCATACATTGGCTCCTACTAAACATCTCAAACACACAATTTCACATTGTCACTATCAGTAATTATGCCATAATGTTAATGATCTGTAATAAAATAAATCAGTGCAGCTTTAATATAGCTCTACACAAAGATCCTGAGTGGGAATCCATACTAGAGCTAAATTACTTTTCAGAAACATCAAACTCATTACTGTGAGAAATAGCTCAAGTGGTATGAAGAGGGGAAAAAAGAACTCTGAATATGACTGTTAGATGGTAAAACCCCCAGATGGACGATTTTGGTTTCACGTGGGTTAAGGTCTGTGTGGGTGGGCCGATGCTCACTAAAGTGAGGACTCCAAATAGGTGCAAAAAGTGACTTTATTAACTGAATAGGATACGATCAAACAAAATACTGAACAGAAATAGAAATAAAATGCAATAATATTCAAATTATTAGTAAATGTGAGTAACAGTCGTGAGGCTTGAACTCCACATAACACGTCTCCAAAACACAGGCCGACTCGAGCTACATGGGCAACTAGTACTGAGCACAGGTGAGTGATTTTTCTGAATGGCTGACCCGAAGCCCTCATACGCTAAACTTTGCACCAGCCTACACCAAACCCCAACCCCGGGGTACATAACACACACACACACACACACACACACACACACACACACAATGCATACTGTACAGTAACAACATATATCTGGTTGTAACCCATGACAGCCTTACTGGTAATCATGCCTTAATGATAATTATATAAATATATTACATATAAAGATCAGGATTCCTCTAACACAATTTGCTTTTCTCAACAGGACTCGCACAAGAGTGAGACTAGGATAAGAGAAGACCCAGCTCTTGCCGGCATTCCCTAAAGGACAAACATCAAAGGCATACAGGTAATATTTATATATCATTCAAATGTCCATACTTATGATCAGAGCTGGTGATGGGGTGTAAAGTTCACTACATCATAGAAAAAATAATAATAAAATAAATAAAATAAAAAGGCAAACATGAGTATGTTACGTTGATTGTACTTATTTATTCATATCTCATAATCGTACATTATCTCCAACCAAATATCTCAGATGTGGAATTTCACCCTATCACTATCAGTGATTATGCTATTATCTTTATTATCTGTAGTGGAAAATTATGTGTTAGAAAACACAGATTTCCAAACAAAGCAAAACAGAAACAAACAAACAAAAACAACACCTCAGATTTTACATCGTAGAATAAGACGATATGAAAATACTAAGTATGATAATGAATATTAAGTATGATAGTCATACTGATAATACTATAATATTAAGTCTGGATTTTTAGCAAATTTGTTTAAAAAATTGAAACAATGAAATGAAATGAAACAATGTCACTGATCAAGGATTCATAAGGGAAAATCCTGCAAAGACAACACTTGAACTTTCTTCAGATTTTACTCACTATATCAAGTGCTAGAACTTTTTTTTTTCATGAAATGTATATTACCAGGCACCTTCCTCTATTTTGTATTATTTCTATAGGTAAAATCAAAATAATACTTCCAAAATGAAAAAGTATGTATTTTCAATGACCTACAATCTGTCGCCTATTTGACGTAAATGCTCTCAGTCCATTATCACTAAAATGTATTGGAAAATACTAAAACTAATACTAAAACTACAAAAAACTACAGCATGACAACAACTATTATAAATAAATCAAAGATGAATGACTTCCCTCACCTCGTCACTATCTGCATTATTCATGCTTGAACCAAAAGGGTCATCCTGGCAGATTTTCAGAGTACCACCAGCAGGAAGAGTGTTATCATTGTAGGATCTGATGAACTTGAAGTCGCTGGTGTGGGATCCTGTTGTCAGATACGCGTCATAATTGTAAGAACTGCGGAGAGTTCCAGCTCCCTCAACCTCTGCATAGTTGGGAGGGAGGTACGCGCTGGGAATGGCCACCGCTCCATCAAACAACAGCCTGGGCTTCCTCCTGCGGCAAAACCTCACAGCCAGGATCAGGATAATGAAAGTCAGAAAGAAGGTGGACACGGACACAAGCGCGATGATCAAATATGACGTCAGTTTGGAGCTGCTCTCCTCATAAGTCATGTCTTTAAGTTCTGGAACTTCAGCGAGGTTATCAGAAATAAGCAGATAGACAGAGCAGCTGGTAGAGAGAGCGGGCTGTCCGTTATCTTTCACTGAGATAACAAGGTTCTGCTTCATGCTGTCAGATTCACTGATGTCCCGCTGCGATCTGATCTCTCCACTATGGAGACCGATGCTGAAAAGCCCCGGATCAGTGGACTTTACAATGTGATAGGAGAGCCACGCGTTCTGTCCAGAGTCAGCATCCACAGCGATCACCTTGGAGACCAGAGAGCCGGACAGAGCAGCTTTGGGGACCATCTCAGTCATTAAAGACTTCCCCTCTGGAGCAGGGTATAATATCTGTGGAGAGTTATCATTCTCATCTGTTATGAACACACTCACAGTCGCGTTGCTGCTGAGGGGAGGAGAGCCATTGTCTCTGGCCACAACCTGGACTTTGAAGTTCCTGAACTGCTCGTAATCAAAGGACCTCACAGCATGGATCACCCCCGTGTCTGCATTGATGGACAAAAATGAGGACACTGGAACACCGTTGACCTCACTGGACACCAGAGAATACAGCACTGTGCCGTTTTGCCTCCAGTCTGGGTCTCTCGCAGCCACAGAGCAGATAGAGGTGCCTGGTTTGTTGTTCTCAGCTACATAAGCACTATAAGATGGTTCATCAAATGCAGGTGGATTGTCATTTACATCTGACACAGATAAATGAATAGTCAAGGAGGAGGATAATGGTGGAGATCCTCCATCAGTAGCAGTGATGGTTATATTGTAATCAGCTTCTTTTTCTCTATCTAGTACACTTGTTGTTACTAAAGAAAAATAGTTTTTGATTGAGGGGTTTAACTTGAAAGGAGCATTTTGCTGAATGGAGCAACGAATCTTTCTATTCTCTCCTGAATCTTTATCCTGGACATTAATAATGGCCACCTCAGTGCCTACAGCAGCATTCTCGGGTATGGGATTATTAATTGATTTAAGAATAATTTTAGGTGAGTTGTCATTTACATCAACAACATCTATGACAACTTTTGCAGTGGATGCTAATCCAGGGCCGTCTTTAGCCTGCACTCTCATTTCATAGTAGGTTTCCTCTTCATAATCAATGTTTCCAGTGACCTTAATCTCGCCAGATATCTTGTCTATGGAAAACAGTTTCGCTGCCCTATCAGATATACGACTGAACTCATATGTGACGTCACCGTTTGCGCCTTCATCAGCATCAGTAGCGCTCACTGTAACTACACCTGCATCTAAAGGTGCATTTTCAGCCAGAGTAACTCTGTAAACGGACTGACTGAAAACAGGAGCGTTGTCATTAGCGTCAAGCACAGTGATGTGGATGACTACAGTACCAGATTTCTGTGGGCTGCCACCGTCAGTCGCAGTGAGTATTAAATTCATTTCCTTCTGTTGTTCGCGATCCAGCTCTTTCTCCAGCACCAATTCGGCGTATTTGCCCCTCTCCGCGTTTTCACGCACTGACAGAGCAAAATGCTCGTTTCTTTCAAGCGAATATCCTTGAACCGTGTTTTGTCCCATATCCGAGTCATGAGCTTCGTCTAAAGGAAAACGTTGCCCTTTAACAGCAGATTCACTGATCTCAAACGTAATCCGATCATTAGGAAAGCGAGGGGCGTTGTCGTTTATATCCTCAATCTGCAGCGATACGCGATGCACTTCAAGCGGGTTTTCCAAGACGAGCTCGTAATTTAGAACGCAGGAGGTTCTAGATCCGCAGAGCTCCTCTCGGTCTATTGTCTCCGCCACGATCAAATTCCCACTGCCCAGATGAACGTCGCAGTATCTTCTCGCGCTGTCCTCTGTATCTATCCGAGCCTTCCGCGCAGATAACCGTTTAACGTCCAGCCCCAGATCCTTTGCTATGTTTCCAATCACAAACTGACGCTTCGTTTCCTCTTGGACTGTGTAGCTCAAATCTGCACGACCCACGGAAACGAAACCGCAAATACAAGCCAAGAGAAGCAACGATGGCGAAAAAAACATCCCCCGGTCCATTCTCGCAACGTTCAGAACAACTAATTCGCCAGAACAATGTCAGCTAATGCACCAAAACGCCACCTACAAAAAACACAGCCTTATGCAGCGATGGTTCTGGGTGTCAGAGAGGAGGGAGAACTTCACGAGATGTGTGGAGAGGTTTTTTTATCTTCGTTCTGTTGGTGAACAGCGACACTCTGAGCATTTTTTCGTGTATTGCAATCCTGGATTTCATGGAACTTTAATCCATATTAGTATGAAGTGATTACCGACGTCTCAGCCTTTTCATTCTTCTAATAAACGACGACAAAGATGGTTCTCCAAGTCAGAGGTTCTAAATAAGACTTGGACACTTAAAAAACGATTTGCCCGCGTAAATGTTTATTTGCATGGTGAAATAGTTCTTCAGATTATTGGAGAACGTGTTGTGCGTGATTCTATATGAAACCTTTCTGAATAAGAGTTCTATATAGAACCACAATGTTGTTGCTTTTGTTAAGATGTCAAGCTTGTAACACTAGCAGAACTCTTTTTCAGTGCTATATGGAACCATCTACAGCACATTCTCCATGAACCTAAAGAACTATTTTGCCATGCACACAACTACTTAAGCATTAAAATGCCATATGCAGAACTCATAGTTCTAAACAGAACTATGGTCTTTGTTAAAGAACCCATAAAGAACCTTTTTTATTAGATGGTATACAAACTCTTAGACTAGTAAAGTATTTGTGGACGAGTAAGTCAATTTTCAACATCCAATCTATGGATGTTTATTGTTGATGACAGGCGCTGTCCGTGGTGCTGAGCCGTTACGAAAAGCAGCTTTCAGATAATGTGAGATCATTTATCTCAGCACTGAAATATCACAGGGTCACTCACAGTCGCCAGAGCAGATCAAATGTAAATGTTACTAGATGAAAGTTTGCCTTTGTTGAGGTTAAATTATTTTGTTTTGTAATGTCAACTGATGCATCAACAGGTATAAGTTTTAAATACATTTTAACTGCAGGCTTAGCAGGACTGAAATATAGAATTCACATACAGTGCTCGTCACAACTGCAGTGAAATATATGTTCCAAATGCAATTCACTTGCATATTATACGGTTTAAAGGTCAGCTTGTGTCTTAAAAAGACATAACTGGGCTCACATAATGACCAAGAAGAAACAATATGAGAGAAAAAAAAAATATTATAATGTAATATATATATACATACATGTGATGGTTAAACTTATAAATAACCTGGTTTCCTTACAATGATGTGTTTATTGAACTTCCAATAGTAAATAATTACAAGACTGATCTGTGTTTTACATTCTGTTAACGTCATATTTGAAGTTCAGTGAATTCATTTTCATCAGTTCACCAGGTAAATTATTGTAAAAAGTTAAAACATCAAATCATTTTTCACACAGTGATTTTACACAGTAAATAAAAATATATGATTGTGCTTATTTACACTGGAATTGTAAACCAATCAAATTTAAATTACCTCGCCAAAGTCACTAAATCACCATACAAAATCAGTCATTTGAACATGGTGAGTTTATATTAAGCAAAGGGGCACTTAACATAAAACCTTTCTCCAAAGTACTAACATATCAGAAGTGCAGTTGACCCGGCAGATCAAATGGTACTCAGTGAAAGTTTAGTTTCACTGGAAAGTATATTACTTATCAATGTCCACCTGATACCATTAGATCTGAGAGGGAGGAATTTAAAAATTCTAATACAATTTCATGGCAGAACTGAAATTAATATCTCCCAAAGAGTGAAAACTCACAGTTAAAGAGAAAATACTGCTCTGCACCACAGATTCCTGATTATATGATCATATATGAATATATATGAAAACAACTGCAATGACAAAAGTGTACAACCTATTTAACACCAAGTTTTACATAATTAGGAGAAATGTTTTCAGTACAAATTATACTACCAGAATAATAATGTTACTGATAAGTAGATAGATTGAAGTGTCTGATGAGTAGATCTAATACACTTGACATTCATCTGAACGCATGACATAGTAGAAGGAGTAAGACTACAACAAAACGACAACAACGGCTTAAACTGGACAATATCATGCATTTGCTTACATTTTAACACTGACTTAAAAGATTGCTGAATCTCAAGCACTTTTTCCTGATTTTCATTTCATTTCTCTCAGATTTTTTAAAAATCCTAACCCAAGCTAAACAAAGTAGAAGACTTCAAAGCCTTTGTATGAGTTTAAATCACTGTGAACTGCATCATCTAAATAAGAACAACATGAATAAAATGCTGTTCATAACTTATTATGAAAAAAAGACCAAGCAAACCATAGAGAAGGAATCATGTTCAACAAATCAAGCAAAGCTCATCACAAAATCCTGATTAAGTTAAGATTATGAACCTTCAACTGAGGTAAACTGGGCTTGTCTTACCTCATTTGCATCTTGTGCATGGTTAAGTGAAATCATGCTCGCATCTAAACTGCTAGTTTGGCCAAGTTTCAAAGTACCACCAGCAGGAAGAGTGTCATTGTAGGATCTGATGAACTTGAAGTCGCTGGTGTGGGATCCTGTTGTCAGATACGCGTCATAATTGTAAGAACTGCGGAGAGTTCCAGCTCCCTCAACCTCTGCATAGTTGGGAGGGAGGTACGCGCTGGGAATGGCCACCGCTCCATCAAACAACAGTCTGGGCTTCCTCCTGCGGCAAAACCTCACAGCCAGGATCAGGATAATGAAAGTCAGAAAGAAGGTGGACACGGACACGAGCGCGATGATCAAATATGACGTCAGTTTGGAGCTGCTCTCCTCATAAGTCATGTCTTTAAGTTCTGGAACTTCAGCGAGGTTATCAGAAATAAGCAGATAGACAGAGCAGCTGGTAGAGAGAGCGGGCTGTCCGTTATCTTTCACTGAGATAACAAGGTTCTGCTTCATGCTGTCAGATTCACTGATGTCCCGCTGCGCCCTGATCTCTCCACTGTGGAGACCGATGCTGAAAAGTCCCGGATCAGTGGACTTTACAATGTGATAGGACAGCCACGCGTTCTGTCCAGAGTCAGCATCCACAGCGATCACCTTGGAGACCAGAGAGCCGGACAGAGCAGCTTTGGGGACCATCTCAGTCATTAAAGACTTCCCGTCTGGAGCAGGGTATAATATCTGTGGAGAGTTATCATTCTCATCTGTTATGAACACACTCACAGTCGCGTTGCTGCTGAGGGGAGGAGAGCCATTGTCTCTGGCCACAACCTGGACTTTGAAGTTTCTGAACTGCTCGTAGTCAAATGACCTCACAGCATGGATCACCCCCGTGTCTGCATTGATGGACAAAAATGAGGACACTGGAACACCGTTGACCTCACTGGACACCAGAGAATACAGCACTGTGCCGTTCTGCCTCCAGTCTGGGTCTCTCGCAGTCACAGAGCAGATAGAGGTTCCTGGTTTGTTGTTCTCAGCTACATAAGCACTATAAGATGGTTCCTCAAATACAGGAGGGTTGTCATTTACATCTGACACAGATAAATTAATAGACAAGGAGGAGGATAATGGTGGAGATCCTCCATCAGTAGCAGTGATGGTTATATTATAATCTGCTTCTTTTTCTCTATCTAGTACACTTGTTGTTACTAAAGAAAAATAGTTTTTGACTGAGGGGTTTAATTTAAAAGGAGCATTTTGCTGAATGGAGCAATGAATCTGTCGATTATCCCCTGAATCTTTATCCTGGACATTAATAATTGCTACCTCAGTGCCTACAATTGTGTTTTCAGGTATGGGGTTGTTTAATGACTTTAGAATAATTCGAGGAACGTTGTCATTTACATCAGTGATATCTATGATGATCTTTGCCGTAGATGCTAAACCAGAGCCGTCTTTGGCTTGGACTCCTATTTCATGATGTTTTTCTTTTTCATAATCAATTTCTCCTCTTACTCTAACCTGTCCTGTTGTCTTATCGATGGAGAATAATTTAACAGTTTTGTCTGAAGCCCGACTAAATTCATATGTAATCTCACCATTTGCTCCTTCGTCAGCATCAGTGGCGCTTACTGTAACTACAGCAGTGTCTACAGGCGCATTTTCAGCGATGGTTACTCTGTAAACAGGCTGACTAAAGACTGGAGTGTTGTCATTAGCATCAAGCACATTAATGTGGATAACTACAGTACCAGACCTCTGTGGGCTGCCACCGTCAGTAGCTGTGAGGATTAAATGCATTTCCTTCTGCTGTTCACGATCCAGCTCTTTCTCCAACACTAATTCAGCGTGTTTTCCACCGTCCGCGTTTCCGTGTACGGATAAAATAAAGTATTCATTCCTCTCTAGGGAATAACCATTAACTCCGTTATTCCCAACGTCAGAGTCATAAGCTTCATCCAAACGAAAACGATGCCCCTTGTAAGAAGATTCACTGATCTCTAAAGCGATGCCGTCATTAGGGAATCGTGGTGCGTTGTCATTTATATCCTCAATTTGAAGAGATACGCGATGGACTTCAAGAGGGTTTTCTAGAACGAGCTCATAATTGAGGATGCATGGAGATGTGGAACCACAAAGCTCTTCTCGGTCCATTGTCTCCGACACAACCAAGTCCCCGGTTCTCATGTTAATGTCACAGTACCGTTTGCCATTATCCTCCGCGTCAATCCGAGCTTTACGAGCTGATAATCGTTTTGCATCTATTCCGAGATCCGTCGCTATGTTTCCAATCACATACTGGCGCTTCGTCTCCTCTGGAAAGGTGTAGGTCAGATCTCCGCGCACAATCCCCAGCGGAGAAAGAGACAAAACCAAGAGGACTATGACGCGAGAACATGATCCACGTCCCATAATCAACGCACGTGTAAAATAAATCAAACTGAAGCGATGCTCAACACAGGCTTTGGTAAAATTCGACGAGCATCGACTCAGAATTCCTTCAAATGGACCTTTGTTGCATGGAGCTGCGTATGAATATTAAATATTTGGGCGGAGAGGCGCATTTACGCAGCGTCCGTTGGTGAAGAGCGACGCTCTGCGTATTTTCTGTTAACTGCAGTTTATCTCATATTTATTAAAGGCTCGAGAAGAAAACACATTTATGGGTCCTGCGTATTTAGAAGCCTACACTCTTAAAAATCATTGGTCTTCAAACATTCTTTTGTAAATACAGTGGTGTAGAACCATGAACACACACACACACACACACACACACACACACACACACACACACACGCACACACGCACACACGCACACACACGCACACACACAAATGTATCTTTACATCATGAAATCGTTCTTCAGATTGATGGAGAATGTCTTGAAAAAGTTTCTATATATCCCCACAAAGAGCTTGATGCTGTGATGGTGGCAAGTTTGTAAAAACAGAAGAACTATTTTTGGTGCAGTATAAAACCAGTTTCAAAAAGGTTCTGTACACCGTCAAGAAAAAAAACAATAAATAAATAAATTTAAAAAAATGATAATAATACCTCAACTGTTTCTAAGGTGGCTCCCCTCCTGTCACTGAGATGGTACCTTCAAGGCTACATCTCCAGTACCTTTAATCAAGGAATATGACTGTACCATAATCCACTGTAGTTACATTTTATGTTGTATTGACTCCATATTTTTTCTTGTCTACCTCGTTTTACTTTTGTTTTCTTTTGAAATATTAGGTTATGAAAAGGTAAAATCATGTACTATTTATCCAAAGAAAAATATGTGCAGAACTGGACCTTAAAACCACTCTCGCACATTTAATGATATGGTTAGATTGTTTGTACACTGATAAGCAAAAATCTGCCTGTATAGTTTTTTCTTTCTTTTTTTTTTTAATGAGAGGATATTATCCATCCGTATAAAGAATCATTTCATATTGTAGAGAACCATTTAAGCATGCCAAGGGTGTATTGATTGTCCTTGGTTCTATACAGCTCACTGTCTTTAATAAAGAACCTTAGAGGAATCATAACATCAGAATAATCCACTAAACTATCATTGAATGATATCATGATTTAACTTCAGTTTAATTGATAGTACTGCCACTTACTAGTTTTAAATGTTACTATTAAAATGCCGTCATTGGTGAATTTCAAGCCACATCTTGGCTACAGTTGTCCCTGTCCAGTACAGAAACGTCAGGGAATTCCAACAGTGCTCCAATATATCTGCATAATTCAGTGACTGAAAATAAAAAAAAAGGTCATTCAGAGTGGCTTGGTGTGAAATGGTTAATTGTAGAGAAACTTTTTGATTCAAATTCCAGGGTGGCAATGTCTATAATGTAAACATATAGGCATATTATTCACTATGCAAAATCAGCAGTGAATTTATTTGTGTTTTTATATGCAATGTTATTAATGGAAAAAGGTACATCTGAAGAAAAAAAATCATTTTCTCAAAACTATCATCAAATATTGTTTCCGGCACCAGGCAGCATATGTGTGTTGGAGAAAATTTAGAGGGATTCAACTCTACAATTCTAACTTGGAAAACGCTTGTAGTGCAGATCATTTTCCCTTCTCACCACTCTTAGTTAATCTGTTAACTGCTAAAATTATTTATTATGCAGGGTTTTTGTTAAAATCAATGTAACTTTGCCTATTTAATGTTTCGTGGATCATCTTATATCACAATTACAATTGAACACTATAAGAAAAAAAGACAGTTAAATGCCAAATGACGTAATTATAAGGTGACCTAACCCAGAAACACTTAGTCAACAGAACCAGCCAAGATGAAAGTTTGAAAACAGGTGAGCAGATGTCATGATCAACTCCATGGTCAACCCAAAAACGCTGTTAGCCCATACCAATACAAACAAGTCAAAAATTAGAAGACACTGAAACCTAACAAAGCACAAGAAACAACATTCAGTAACAAAAAAAAAAAAAGAAAAAAGAAAACTTAAAATCTCAGCTGATTATATGATTATTAAGTGACAAAACACAATATTAATTACAAGCGTGGATAAACAGAGCCCTGCTTACCTCATCTCTATCTCCGTTATCATTAAACGTTATTTCACTTGGCCCAAAAGGGTCATTTTGGTTCAGTTTCAAAGTACCACCAGCAGGAAGAGTGTTGTCATTGTAGGATCTGATGAACTTGAAGTCGCTGGTGTGGGATCCTGTTGTCAGATACGCGTCATAATTGTAAGAACTGCGGAGAGTTCCAGCTCCCTCAACCTCTGCATAGTTGGGAGGGAGGTACGCGCTGGGAATGGCCACCGCTCCATCAAACAACAGCCTGGGCTTCCTCCTGCGGCAAAACCTCACAGCCAGGATCAGGATAATGAAAGTCAGAAAGAAGGTGGACACGGACACAAGCGCGATGATCAAATATGACGTCAGTTTGGAGCTGCTCTCCTCATAAGTCATGTCTTTAAGTTCTGGAACTTCAGCGAGGTTATCAGAAATAAGCAGATAGACAGAGCAGCTGGTAGAGAGAGCGGGCTGTCCGTTATCTTTCACTGAGATAACAAGGTTCTGCTTCATGCTGTCAGATTCACTGATGTCCCGCTGCGCCCTGATCTCTCCACTATGGAGACCGATGCTGAAAAGTCCCGGATCAGTGGACTTTACAATGTGATAGGACAGCCAGGCATTCTGTCCAGAGTCAGCATCCACAGCGATCACCTTGGAGACCAGAGAGCCGGACAGAGCAGCTTTAGGGACCATCTCAGTCATTAAAGACTTCCCCTCTGGAGCAGGGTATAATATCTGTGGAGAGTTATCATTCTCATCTGTTATGAACACACTCACAGTCGCGTTGCTGCTGAGGGGAGGAGAGCCATTGTCTCTGGCCACAACCTGGACTTTGAAGTTTCTGAACTGCTCATAGTCAAATGACCTCACAGCATGGATAACCCCCGTGTCTGCATTGATGGACAAAAATGAGGACACTGGAACACCGTTGACCTCACTGGACACCAGAGAATACAGCACTGTGCCGTTCTGCCTCCAGTCTGGGTCTCTCGCAGCCACAGAGCAGATAGAGGTGCCTGGTTTGTTGTTCTCAGCTACATATGCACTGTACAGTAGCTCCTCAAATACAGGTGGGTTGTCATTTACGTCTGATACGGACAGATGGATAGTCATAAAAGATGATAACGGTGGAGAGCCTCCATCAGTAGCAGTGATTGTTATATTATAATCTGCTTCTTTTTCTCTATCCAATGTACTTGTGGTTACCAGAGAGAAATAGTTTTTAACTGACGAAGTCAATTTGAAAGGGAGGATTTGCTGAATGGAGCAACGAATCTGTCGATTCTCTCCTGAGTCTTTATCCTGGACATTAATAATGGCCACCTCGGTGCCCTCTACTGTGTTCTCAGGAATAGGCTCGTTCAGAGATTTCAGAATGATTTTGGGTGCGTTATCATTTATATCAGTGATGTCTACGATGATTTTTGCTGTGGATGCTAAGCCAGGACCGTCTTTGGCCTGCACTCTCATTTCATAGTAGGTTTCCTCTTCATAATCAATGTCGCCACTGACCTTAATCTGTCCATTTGTCTTGTCAATAGCAAATAATTTCGCTGCCTTTTCAGATACACGACTGAGCTCATATGTGACGTCACCATTGGCTCCTTCGTCTGCATCTGTCGCGCTTACTGTAATCACCTCTGTGCCCAAAGGCGTGTTTTCAGCCAGACTCACTCTATACACAGGTTGACTGAACACTGGGATATTATCATTCGCATCCAGAACAGTAACGTGGATAACCGCAGTTCCCGATCTCTGAGGATTTCCTCCGTCAGCAGCGGTAAGAACCAAATCAATGTCTGTCTGTTGCTCACGATCCAGCTCTTTATCCAGCACCAGCTCTGCGTATTTTCCTCCGTCGGCGTTTTCGTGAACAGACAATACAAAATTGCCGTTTTTCTCGAGTGAATATCCTTGAACAGCGTTGCGTCCTACATCCAAATCATGGGCTTCGTCCAAAGGAAAGCGCTCGCCTTTGTGAGCCGACTCGGTGATTTCAAAGCTTATGCGCTCATTCGGGAACCGAGGTGGGTTGTCGTTTACGTCCAGGATTTGCAGAGATATTCGATGCACCTCCAGTGGGTTCTGTAAGACGAGCTCGTATTTTAAAGAGCAGGTCATCCTCGGACCACATAGCTCCTCTCGGTCTATTGTTTCCGTCACTACCAGATTACCTGTAGTCAGATCAACGTCACAGTAGCGTTTGCTGCTGTCTTCTGTGTCTATACGAGTCTTGCGAAGAGATAATCTCTTAGCATCCAGTCCAAGGTCTTTGGCTATATTTCCAATCACGTACTGGCGTTTGGTTTCCTCTGGAACTGAATAGCTCAAATCTCCGTAGACGGCGGCGCGAAAGAGGGAAAGAAGGGGTGGAAAAAGAAGCGCGGATACAAACATCCTGAAATCCATATTTGCAGTAAATAACAGTCCGACGGGGTCAGTGCGAGTCCGAAGATTCGACAGAAATATTACTGATCAAATTCACCACGTTCAAGATCAATACACACGAAAAAAGACGTGATTACTCCATCCATGCAGAGGCTGTCCACACGACTAGAGGGAGAAAAAAAAGCCCTGAATATGTAAGAGATGTGCGGAAAAATCCATCAGTGGATTCAAGTCATGGTGAACAGCGACGCTCTGAGCATTATCGGTGAACTGCAGTAGTTTTACGACCCAATTATGAATCTTAAATAAGTTTTTTTTCCAGGTAAAAAGAACATATTTGTATATTTTCCTAACCTAAAGTTTTAAAACAGAACATTGAAATAAAAAAGCTTGGAGATGAAACAGGGTGTGGAGTCAGTACAGCTTAGAAGATATAATTTCAGTCGATTATGGTTCAGTTATGTTCCCTGACTAAAGGTACTGAGATGTACCCTTGAGGGTGCCACCCCACTGACAAGAGGGGTCCTTCCCCAGGGACCGTTTAGTACCTTTATTTCTGAGACTGTAGCAGCTGTCCTTTGGTTTAAAGTTGAATAACAGTAAAGTGACAAATAACTGAAACCCTAAATCCTCTGATATGCCACATGTTCATCATCAACACCAGGTGAATCAAACTTTCCTTAAACTTAAGAGAGGTAAACAGAAATATATCTTCTTAGGACTAATAGTAATATAAATGAAATAATGAGAAAATCAGAGACCAACCCACAAACTGGCAGAAAGGAAGTTTTAAAGCAAACGCCAACAAATTTGACTCAGTCTGCCCTCTTTGACTTGCGAAAGATACGTTGAGTCTGCATGATATGACTATAGTAAGTCGCTTTTTACTGGGTTGCCAAAATACGGTTAATAAGCTACAGCTTTTCCAGAAAACTGCAGCCAGAGTATTAAAAACAACACGCAAGATGTGATGCGTCCCAGTGATTATGACATCTGTAAACTGGCTTCCAGCTTCATCTAGAATAGATTTAGAAGAACCGCTGTTCAAAATATTAAGTGCATCAGTACCAACATATAACATGGGTTGTCTGTCAATATGCCTCATGATGTTTTCTGAAACCTAGCACTGCAGCCCAAATAAGTGTACAAAAACTCAATAAATAAATATGTTATGAGGCTGCTTATATATGTTATTATTATTATTTAATTATTATTTATTATTATTATTATTATTATTATTATTATTATTATTAGTAGTAGTAGTAGTAGTAGTAGTAGTAGTAGTAGTAGTAATAGCAGTACTATTGTTGCTGTCGTTGTTGTTGATGTTGTTTATCTCTGTTTTCCAATTTTTCGAACTATCATATTTTTGTTCCTTTAATGGTCTTGTGGGATTTTATGTATTTATTATTATCTCTTTTGTAACATTACATGAAGCTGCATTGTATGAAAAATGCCATAAAAATAGCACTTGGTCGTATTATTATTATTATTATTATTATTATTATTATTATTATTATTATTATTATTATTACATGGTATACTAAATGTCTCACTAAATAAAAACATGGTTTAGAACAGAACAATAACTTGCAAGATGCTGGAACACTGATAAAATATGCATTTGTGGACGTCCTCTGAAATGTGTACAGCCCACTTCTTGATACCAAAAAGTGCATTGATAATTGAATTTTGGAGCCAATTACAAAATTAACAGAAACTGTAATGAATCAAAAGGGCTTTGCATCACTTATGAATGATATTCATTCATCATTAGTCTGGACCAACGGCCATCCTGTATAACTGACTGCAGAGTGCCAACAAAACACCTTATAGGAGAGTGAACCCTCCAGGTCAACACCTAGATAGCCATCTACTAGGTGAGACTCCTCCTCCTAATGCATGGAGCTACAAAACCTTTAAAGACATACACGACTTGGACAAAATACATTTAATTCTTGGTATTTACATCAAACGCACGCACTTTACGCAATGTGGCAATACACAGACTTGATGCAGGACCTAATATTCTCAAGAGCTACCGAATTTTCTCGAGCCCATCCAAAAAAAAAGCTTAAGCTCTATCACTTCACAACAAGCACAAAGATAAGTCAGGTATGATCCTAGTAAGACAACCACAGGCTACACAACACAAATGAACTTATGAGAACAGCTGAACATTCTGTTGTTTTATGATTTATGTTGTCTTATAATAATAAAATGAGCACAAAAGCTTTCATTATAAAGTAAGGAGCATGTGTGGCATACTTCAACATACAAATAATGAACGTGTAGAAATAAGTGTGTTGTAACTAGAAAACTAGCAGGCAAAATAAAATGAACTTTTAGATCATAACAATAATAAAATGTCAAAAACGGAAGGCAATACTACTGTAAACACTGCAATCTGCAAAACCTCTCAGCAACATTTGTTGTGTAGGCCTAAAAAAACAAGACAGTCCAAAGAAATACTATCACACTTTCAAACAGAGTTTGTTTTTTTTAAAGTTTGAAAGATTAGATAGGAAAGAATAGCACTAGACCCCTCCCATTATTCAGTCATGAACCAACAAACCAAAGATGAATTAAATGCTGCAAATACTGAAGCTTATTGGTAAAGTATGGAAAGGAATTGAACAGTATGAAGAAACGCATATGAAAGCCATCATTACGAACTCCCACCATCCAAAAGAGTCAATATCGCACACAATATCAGGGCATTGTTTTCCATTTTGATGTGGTTCTCAGCATAATAATACATGAGCCACGACATCGTGTGCCATAAAAGAAATGGTATTAGAAACACAGAATCAAAAATGCTGAAAACAGAAATGATTATATGATAAATATAAAGAAAAAGTATACTGTACTGCTCTTACTCCATGGTGGAGAAGAATATTCAAGGCAAAAATATATGAAAAGACAAAAAAACTACAAATCCCACTAAAAACAGGAAAAGCTGGTTCTAAGACATAAGAAATGCATACATATGAGAGGCAAATGCTTACCTCTGAATCTCCTGAGGGACTACCAATGAGAGAACTGCAGTCAAAAGGATCATTTAGATTCTTCTTAAGTGTATGAGTTGAGGGCAGTGTGTTATCATTGTAGGATCTGATGAACTTGAAGTCGCTGGTGTGGGATCCTGTTGTCAGATACGCGTCATAATTGTAAGAACTGCGGAGAGTTCCAGCTCCCTCAACCTCTGCATAGTTGGGAGGGAGGTACGCGCTGGGAATGGCCACCGCTCCATCAAACAACAGTCTGGGCTTCCTCCTGTGGCAAAACCTCACAGCCAGGATCAGGATAATGAAAGTCAGAAAGAAGGTGGACACGGACACAAGCGCGATGATCAAATATGACGTCAGTTTGGAGCTGCTCTCCTCATAAGTCATGTCTTTAAGCTCTGGAACTTCAGCGAGGTTATCAGAAATAAGCAGATAGACAGAGCAGCTGGTAGAGAGAGCGGGCTGTCCGTTATCTTTCACTGAGATAACAAGGTTCTGCTTCATGCTGTCAGATTCACTGATGTCCCGCTGCGCCCTGATCTCTCCACTATGGAGACCGATGCTGAAAAGTCCCGGATCAGTGGACTTTACAATGTGATAGGACAGCCACGCGTTCTGTCCAGAGTCGGCATCCACAGCGATCACCTTGGAGACCAGAGAGCCGGACAGAGCAGCTTTGGGGACCATCTCAGTCATTAAAGACTTCCCCTCTGGAGCAGGGTATAATATCTGTGGAGAGTTATCATTCTCATCTGTTATGAACACACTCACAGTCGCGTTGCTGCTGAGGGGAGGAGAGCCATTGTCTCTGGCCACAACCTGGACTTTGAAGTTCCTGAACTGCTCGTAGTCAAATGACCTCACAGCATGGATCACCCCCGTGTCTGCATTGATGGACAAAAATGAGGACACTGGAACAGCGTTGACCTCACTGGACACCAGAGAATACAGCACTGTGCCGTTCTGCCTCCAGTCTGGGTCTCTCGCAGTCACAGAGCAGATAGAGGTGCCTGGTTTGTTGTTCTCAGCTACATAAGCACTATAAGATGGTTCATCAAATACAGGAGGATTATCATTTACATCTGAAATAGATATATGAATAGTCTTAAAGGAGGATAATGGTGGAGATCCTCCATCAGTAGCAGTGATGGTTATATTGTAATCAGATTGTATCTCTCGATCTAGGGGGCTTGTAGTTACCAGAGAGAAATAGTTCTTAATGGATGGATTTAATTTGAAAGGAAAGTTTTCTTGAATAGAGCATTGTATCAGTCGATTATCTCCTGAGTCTTTATCTTGCACATTAATAATGGCCACTTCAGTGCCTACAACAGCATTCTCAGGTATAGGATTGCTCAAAGATGTAAGGATGATCTTCGGAGCGTTATCATTGACGTCAGTGATATCAATAATCACACTCGCAGTGGATGCTAAGCCAGATCCATCTTTGGCCTGAACTTTAATTTCATGATGTTTTTCCACTTCATAATCTATATCTCCACTCACCTTGATTTGTCCAGTGACCTTATCAATTGTAAATAACTGTGCTGCATTATCAGCAATACGACTAAATTCATATGAAACTGCCCCGTTCGCTCCTTCATCAGCATCTGTGGCGCTCACTGTCACTACTTCAGCTCCCAGCGGCGCGTTTTCAGCTAAAGACACTTTATATACAGGCTGACTAAACACGGGAACATTATCATTAGCATCCAGCACAGTGATGTGTATAGTGGCAGTTCCCGATCTCTGAGGATTCCCACCATCGACTGCAGTCAGAATCAAGTCAATGTCCTTCTGTTGTTCACGATCGAGCTCTTTATCCAATACGAGCTCAGCATATTTCCCTCTCTCGGTGCTTCCCTGCACAGATAAAATGAAATGATCGTTCTTCTCCAGCGAATATCCACTGACCCCGTTTTGCCCGATATCGGAGTCATGAGCTTCGTCCAGTTGGAAGCGCCGCCCTTTAATAGCGGACTCGCGGATTTCAAATGCAATTCGTTCGTTCAGAAATTTTGGCGCATTGTCATTAACATCCTCAATACTTAGAGAAATGCGGTGAACCTCGAGCGGATTTGCTAAAACAAGCTCATAATCCAAGACACAGCTGATTCGTGAGCCACAGAGCATCTCTCTGTCCATTGTCTCCGCCACGATCAGATCTCCAGTGTTCAGGTTCAGGTCAGCGTACCGTTTGCTGCTGTCCTCCGTGTTAATCCGAGCATTCCGTGCTGATAACCGTTGAGCAGCGATTCCCAGATCTTTAGCAACATTTCCAATCACAAACTGACGCTTCGTTTCCTCAGGAACTGTGTAGCTGAGATCTCCGCAGACGGAGTTCCAGAAGGAGGCAAACAGCACTAACCGCAGAGCCGATGACGCCACTGAAATCATCCAGAATCCCATGTTTACAGTTTTAATCGCCACGATACTGGATGATTCGTTTTAATAATAATTCTAGCTCTCAGTATGTCTTAAAAAGCCTGCATCTGCGAAAAACACATACT
Source organism: Pygocentrus nattereri (assembly GCF_015220715.1). Lineage (NCBI taxonomy): Eukaryota > Metazoa > Chordata > Actinopteri > Characiformes > Serrasalmidae > Pygocentrus > Pygocentrus nattereri. Next base: position 3,642,784 of record NC_051228.1, read on the forward strand.
AGACTACTCGATTTTGTGTAGAGCTCGTTCTTCCCGTCATGAAGATCTGAGACTGAATATGTAGGAGATGGGTGGAGAGGTTCAGCAGTAGTTTTATGCGATGGTGAACAGCGACGCTCAGAGTATATTTTGTTTATTGCAAGTGTACATTAGCTGGTCAAATGAGCGAAGTAATGCAGAAACTTTCGATCTGTTTGAGACACATTTCATACCCACAATAAGCAGAGACAGAGATCAAATCCAGCACCTCTCGAGTCAAGTGAAGCTGATTTCCTTGGCAAGAGTTGGTTTAAGTTATCAGTTACTATTTCATTAATTCATTCAAAAAGTTGTAAGAGAGTAAATCATAAAATGATACTAAAAGAAAACAAATCATCGGTTGCCATGAAACACAAGTGCAATTTACAGACCACACCAACTCACTTTCTCTCCTACTTATCTAAACATGACAGAAGATGACCACAAAAGGCTGTGCGTGTCAAGGGATTTGCACTTACAATCTAGGATAAAACAGAATTGCAATCGATCAATCAGCCAGTGCACTGACGCAAATCATTTCTAGTGGACTCATAAATACAAATGAGTGTTTAACATAGTGTTAGAGTGGTGGTAGAGTGGTCTATACTGCAACTGAAGTATAGTAAAGGAATACAATGGCCAATTACTCATATGAAAATGAAAGAAAATAGAAAGAAATATAAATCATGCGGAAATGTGCCTTGTGCTACTGTAAATCCATATTCCTGAAGTGTGAATTTCATGGGAATCAGGGTATGACAAGAAGTTTGCATTGCAGTAAATACGTCAACGGACAGCTTTGCCAAATATATATATATATATGTGTATGAGGATACAGTAGGTAGGGACTGTATCAACTTAAATGTGGTGATTAACTCCTGCGGTAAGTGCATATAGTTAAGCCAGTGGATCCGTTCCATTCAAAGCAACTAACTAATTATTTATAAACATCTACTGTCAATGGAAAGGAGCAGTGATAACATGAAGTGATGTGGAAAGAACAGCTGCAAAACTCTCAGACCTCTTTAAGACAAAGTTTGTGAAAACGGATTGTAAGAGTAAAGTCTGAGATTACAGTGAGACCTGCAGTGAACTCCAGACATGTCTAGGGTGTAAGGCTGTCGATTCACACTTGTTGGTTTTTAAGCAAGACATTAGACTGTCCTGAAGTCTGCCTACTGACAGATTAAGTGGAGGGAAATGTTGTGATTCAGGACCATGGATAGCACCTATTCAAACTAACCCTGAGAACATGGACTGTTTGAGGCCTCGGCGGTTTTAAAAACGGACTTTTCCATCATGTAAAGTTGTCCTGAAGATTTTTTTCCCTCTGTATCTGACAACAAAGTTAGAACAAGCACTGCTAATCTGTGATTCAATGTCTTTTCAGGCCTGAAAGCCACACAATCGCCACTACACATAATTGTGCATTCACCATGTGTAACAACATCTTGAAAAGATATGACATCACATAAAGCATAAAAATCAGTATTACAAAGTAATTAAACAGCTGGGAATCATTAGATTAATTCATACTGCACTCTGCCTGAGCCAAGATCAACTACAATTTGATTACAATGACTGCAATTGGATGCAATTGTGATGTCACTTGCTGGTGAAAACATATGATCCTTACTATCAAGGCAGTATTAATATTTGATTACTAAACTATTAATACATGTAAGTGATAATCCTCTGCACACAAAGAATGAGAGACATTGGTGATGTTAAAATTACAAAGCATGTCCAGATGAAATATGTTCAAAGAGAAAGGTAATAAAAATTGCAGCGTCACTCAAAACGGCTTTAAGTAACTTGTCAAACATTGCAACCATGACCTTTAAAGTCCTCGATCAATATCCAAATTTTCAGCTTACTTTCAGAAAGTGATACATTCATAAGCAATTCTTCATAAATGAGACTTCCAACCACAAACATTCAGCAGTGTAGATGAAGTTTCAGAATGGACAAGTGAGTTGCATTGCTTTTGTGATGTAAGAAAGATAGGCTGCTATCAGCTTGGCTTGCTGAAGAAGTTCAGGAGTTGATAGTGTGTTTAGAACAGTTGCATAACAGGTAAACAGCACAGACGAAACCCAACATGTCTTGAACAAAGTGAAATGGCTGGGAAAAGGTTATGATTCTGCTAACTGTAAAACAGGCAAGTGAGCATCATGGTCAACAAATCACTGGTCTTCTACCTCTGTTTCCAAAACAACTTAACAAAACATTAACAAAAGACACAAAAACTTGACAACATGCATGTCAAGTGCCTTAATAGAAAACCTCCAGTTTCCAGCATTTAATCAATAAAGGAGTATACACCTTAAGCTAAAGACTATAAAAGTTCTCTTCAAAATCAGTCAGTCAGAGCTGGTAGAATTTATATTCAATATGAGTATCAATCTAAACCGGTACTAGTGGTGAGAGAGGAGTGTAGAAATTGCAATTACACTCTATTACTACAGTTATGAAAGATAAACAAATGCTGAAAAGAAGAAATACCCTGAAAAAAAGAGGGGCTGAAAAAATGTACAACTTATCAAGAATGACAACAACTAATTACCCCAGAAGGTTATACTAAGTACTGCGCCAGGGACATATGGGAGCTATATGAAAAGCCACACAGCATCGGTGCACAGAACAGTTTTTGGCATAGATTTTGATCCTTAAAGATAACGTAAGAAAACAAAAATGAGTAGAAAAGTTAAATGTATGAATGATGTTGTTTTGTAAATAAATTCCAGATTTAAATGTTTAATCTAAAATGATTTTTCATTATTTTTGGTTGCAAGGGCTTACCTCTGAAATGCTTGAATCAACAATGAGAGAATTATCCTCAAAGTCATCACTTTGATTCCTTTTCAGTGTAAGAGTTGAGGGCAGTGTGTTATCATTGTAGGATCTGATGAACTTGAAGTCGCTGGTGTGGGATCCTGTTGTCAGATACGCGTCATAATTGTAAGAACTGCGGAGAGTTCCAGCTCCCTCAACCTCTGCATAGTTGGGAGGGAGGTACGCGCTGGGAATGGCCACCGCTCCATCAAACAACAGCCTGGGCTTCCTCCTGCGGCAAAACCTCACAGCCAGGATCAGGATAATGAAAGTCAGAAAGAAGGTGGACACGGACACAAGCGCGATGATCAAATATGACGTCAGTTTGGAGCTGCTCTCCTCATAAGTCATGTCTTTAAGTTCTGGAACTTCAGCGAGGTTATCAGAAATAAGCAGATAGACAGAGCAGCTGGTAGAGAGAGCGGGCTGTCCGTTATCTTTCACTGAGATAACAAGGTTCTGCTTCATGCTGTCAGATTCACTGATGTCCCGCTGCGCCCTGATCTCTCCACTATGGAGACCGATGCTGAAAAGTCCCGGATCAGTGGACTTTACAATGTGATAGGACAGCCACGCGTTCTGTCCAGAGTCAGAATCCACAGCGATCACCTTGGAGACCAGAGAGCCAGACAGAGCAGCTTTGGGGACCATCTCAGTCATTAAAGACTTCCCCTCTGGAGCAGGGTATAATATCTGTGGAGAGTTATCATTCTCATCTGTTATGAACACACTCACAGTCGCGTTGCTGCTGAGGGGAGGAGAGCCATTGTCTCTGGCCACAACCTGGACTTTGAAGTTTCTGAATTGCTCGTAGTCAAATGACCTCACAGCATGGATCACCCCCGTGTCTGCATTGATGGACAAAAATGAGGACACTGGAACACCGTTGACCTCACTGGACACCAGAGAATACAGCACTGTGCCGTTCTGCCTCCAGTCTGGGTCTCTCGCAGTCACAGAGCAGATAGAGGTGCCTGGTTTGTTGTTCTCAGCTACATAAGCATTATAAGATGGTTCATCAAATACAGGAGGGTTGTCATTTACATCTGAAATAGATATATGGATAGTCTTAAAGGAGGATAATGGTGGAGATCCTCCATCAGTAGCAGTGATGGTTATATTGTAATCAGCTTCTTTCTCTCTATCCAGGGGGCTTGTAGTTACCAGAGAGAAATAGTTCTTAATGGATGGATTTAATTTGAAAGGGACATTTTGTTGAATAGAGCAACGTATCTGTCGATTTTCTGCTGAGTCTTTATCCTGAACATTAATAATGGCCACTTCAGTGCCTACAGCAACGTTCTCAGGTATAGGATTTGTTACAGATGTAAGAATTATGTTTGGAGCATTATCATTGACGTCAGTGATATCTATTATGAGAGTCGTAGTGGATGCTAAGCCAGAACCATCTTTGGCCTGGATCCCAATTTCATAAAATGTTTCCTTCTCATAATCTATATCTCCACTCACCTTGATTTGTCCAGTGACCTTATCAATTGTAAATAATTGTGCTGCATTATCAGCGATACGACTAAATTCATATGAAACTGCCCCGTTCGCTCCTTCATCAGCATCTGTTGCGCTCACTGTCACTACTTCAGCTCCCAGCGGCGCGTTTTCAGCCAAAGACACTTTATATACAGGCTGACTAAACACGGGGACATTATCATTAGCATCCAGCACAGTGATGTGTATAGTGGCAGTTCCCGATCTCTGAGGATTCCCACCATCGACTGCAGTCAGAATCAAGTCAATGTCCTTCTGTTGTTCACGATCGAGCTCTTTATCCAATACGAGCTCAGCATATTTCCTTCCATTTCTGTTATCGATCACAGACAAAGCGAAATGATCGTTTTTCTCCAGCGAATATCCTTTAACCCCGTTTTGCCCGATATCGGAGTCATGAGCTTCGTCCAGTTGGAAGCGCCGCCCTTTAATAGCGGACTCGCGGATTTCGAATGTAATCCGTTCGTTCAGAAATTTTGGCGCATTGTCATTAACATCCTCAACATTTAGAGAAATGCGGTGAACCTCGAGCGGATTTGCTAAAACAAGCTCATAATCCAAGACACAGCTGATTCGTGAGCCACAGAGCATCTCTCTGTCCATTGTCTCCGCCACGATCAGATCTCCAGTGTTCAGGTTCAGGTCAGCGTACCGTTTGCTGCTGTCCTCCGTGTTAATCCGAGCATTCCGTGCTGATAACCGTTGAGCAGCGATTCCCAGATCTTTAGCAACATTTCCAATCACAAACTGACGCTTCGTTTCCTCAGGAACTGTGTAGCTGAGATCTCCGCAGACGGAGCTCCAGAAGGAGGCAAACAGCACTAACCGCAGAGCCGATGACGCCACTGAAATCATCCAGAATCCCATGTTTACAGTTTTAAAGCTCTGGATTTTTCGATTCAGCTTTGGAAAAATGATAACAGCTCTTAATATTTCTACACAAAAATTGCATTCGCGAAAAACAAAGATTGCACTACTCCGTTTTGTGTAGAGCTCGTTCTTCCCTTCACGAAGATCTGCGACTGAATATGAAGGAGTTGGGTGGAGAGGTTCAGCAGCAGTTTTAAGCGACGGTGAACAGCGACGCTCAGAGTATTTTTTTGTTTACTGCAAGTGTACATTAGTAGGTCAAATGACTTAGGCCAGGGGTGCACAACTCCGGCCCTGGAGTGCGTGTCCAGCACAGCTTGGAGGTTTCCCAGCTCAGACATACCCACTTAACCTGGCAATAGGTGTGTTTGAGTAGGTGAATCACCAAACTGTGCTGGACACCGCTTCCAGGATTGAAGTTGTGCACCCCTGACTTAAGCAAGGAAAGCATGTGTGTTGTTTTATTTTAGTCCCATGTTCATCAAGTGCGAATTTTCTAGGAATAAAGGCATCAAATGAAATTACCGTTGCTGTGCACATGGCATTAGGGTAAATAACAGTCATGACAATATGTCTGAGGATACCCTATTGGCAGTATGGATTTAGTTTGGTCATATAGCTCCTCCTCAGGTACACATAGCTTAGTGTAATAGTTCAGTCCAAAACAATTAATCAGTTAAATATAAGTATGCACTTTTGATCAACTGCAACAGTTGATAACTGGTAAGAGCACTAAGTGAGGTGGAAGACACAGGTGCAGCACTATCAAAGTGCATTCTTCTAAAATGAATCATTAAAATGGGTCTGTATGAATAAAACATGAGATCACAATGAGAAATGCAGTGAACACCAAATATATCCAAACTGCATGGATGTCAATCCATACTTGTTGGGATTTAGGGAAAATATGACAATTTACATTCGACTGTGCTGAAGTTTGTCTACAAGCAAGTAACAGAGGAAAACCTTATAATTCACCACCACGGAGAGCTCCTAACCAAACAGATCTCAGGACCATAGATTGTTAGAGAATTCACAATTTTGGAAGACAATGTTTCAGATTATATTTTAGTTTTTTTTTTTTTTCTGAAAATACATAATTCTGCATTCATTATGTATTGAAAATGGCACGGCTTCCAAAAAAACTCAGATATCAAAGATAAAAGTCACTATGTAAAAGAAATTGAAAAACTGGCATTCACTAGACCAATTCCCATCACACTATAACCAAGCCAAGATCAACTACAAATTCACTGTAGTGGCTGCAATTAGATGATATCTGTGATGCCATTTATTGGTAAAAATATGGAGGATCCATAATATCAAGCCAACCAAGATATTTGATTAATGATCCATTAATATATTTAATGTAATGCACAAATCAAAATGTAAATGAATTCTCAGCATAAAACAAATGAGAACGATGATGATATTCGAAACACTAAACATGGCAGAATAAAATAATACATTAGAATCCAAAGGCAGTAATAATAGCATCTTTACTCAAAACAACATTTACAAGCTCCTAAAATATTGCAACCATGACTTCTTTCTTTACGCTCCTCTAACAAAATCCACAGTTCCAGCCTTTTCTCACAAACCAACATAATCAGAAGTTTGTCTTCATCCAAAAAACTTCCTATCAAACACAGTAGTAACACAACTGGGTATAAAGTTTCAAACATAACAAGGAAGCCACAATATCTTTATGATAAAAGGAGGAGATGCTGATTTCAACTTGGCCTATAGGAAAAATTCAGAAAAAAATATCATGCAAATTTAACCACTTAACTGAAGCACTTGTTTTAAAAGTACACATTTCCAGGAGCACCATTTAAAAGTGACCGTCATATTAGGTAAACAGCTGCGATGAAACCCAAAAGCTTTTGAACCAAGTAAACTGGCAGGGAAAATGGTTAAAATCCTTTTGTCAAAGTACAATTTAAAGGGCTAAATCAGGTAAGAGAAGCAATAATTTACCATAGCTGGCAAGTGTTTATTATTATAAAAAGAAAAAAGATCTCTCTCTCTCTCTCTCTCTCTCTCTCTGGCAAAAAATTAAAAATAATAATAATAATAAAATCAATCATTAAAAGAATTTACATCATAAGCTAAAATGTACATGTAATTTCTCTCCAAAATGCAGTCAGTAAATAATAATATATATATATTTTTTAAAACATGTATTGATCCAAATGTGTAGTAGGGTGGAAGAGAGATTAATGAATTGCAGTTACCAGTCCACTAATATTAATGAAAGATGAGAAAATTCCATATTACAGGAGAAATATTAAAAAATCTGAGCTGACACAGATAATCGTGACCACTAATTAGCACTGAACACTGTATTAAATAATGTTCCAGCCACATATGCAAGCTGTAGATATAAACTTCCTTCTTACAAAATTTGAAATAAATTGGTGAGGATGATGAAGGTTATTCAACAAAAAACAGCTAAGAAGAAAAGAATCAATCATAAGTGACTGTCTGTCCACAGCAATAGGGTGTTTATATATATTTACTCTTGTGGAAAAATTAGTTATATATGGTGGTAAGGGCTTACCTCTGAACCTCTTAAATCAACAATGAGAGAATTATCCTCAAAGTCATCACTGTGATTCCCTTTCAGAGTAAGAGTTGCAGGAAGAGTGTTATCATTGTAGGATCTGATGAACTTGAAGTCGCTGGTGTGGGATCCTGTTGTCAGATACGCGTCATAATTGTAAGAACTGCGGAGAGTTCCAGCTCCCTCAACCTCTGCATAGTTGGGAGGGAGGTACGCGCTGGGAATGGCCACCGCTCCATCAAACAACAGCCTGGGCTTCCTCCTGCGGCAAAACCTCACAGCCAGGATCAGGATAATGAAAGTCAGAAAGAAGGTGGACACGGACACGAGCGCGATGATCAAATATGACGTCAGTTTGGAGCTGCTCTCCTCATAAGTCATGTCTTTAAGTTCTGGAACTTCAGCGAGGTTATCAGAAATAAGCAGATAGACAGAGCAGCTGGTAGAGAGAGCGGGCTGTCCGTTATCTTTCACTGAGATAACAAGGTTCTGCTTCATGCTGTCAGATTCACTGATGTCCCGCTGCGCCCTGATCTCTCCACTATGGAGACCGATGCTGAAAAGTCCCGGATCAGTGGACTTTACAATGTGATAGGACAGCCACGCGTTCTGTCCAGAGTCAGCATCCACAGCGATCACCTTGGAGACCAGAGAGCCGGACAGAGCAGCTTTGGGGACCATCTCAGTCATTAAAGACTTCCCCTCTGGAGCAGGGTATAATATCTGTGGAGAGTTATCATTCTCATCTGTTATGAACACACTCACAGTCGCGTTGCTGCTGAGGGGAGGAGAGCCATTGTCTCTGGCCACAACCTGGACTTTGAAGTTTCTGAACTGCTCGTAGTCAAATGACCTCACAGCATGGATCACCCCCGTGTCTGCATTGATGGACAAAAATGAGGACACTGGAACACCGTTGACCTCACTGGACACCAGAGAATACAGCACTGTGCCGTTCTGCCTCCAGTCTGGGTCTCTCGCAGTCACAGAGCAGATAGAGGTGCCTGGTTTGTTGTTCTCAGCTACATAAGCATTATAAGATGGTTCCTCAAATACAGGAGGATTGTCATTTACATCTGAAATAGATATATGGATAGTCTTAAAGGAGGATAATGGTGGAGATCCTCCATCAGTAGCAGTGATGGTTATATTGTAGTCAGCTTCTTTCTCTCTATCCAGGGGGCTTGTAGTTACCAGAGAGAAATAGTTCTTAATGGATGGATTTAATTTGAAAGGGACATTTTGTTGAATAGAGCAACGTATCTGTCGATTTTCTGCTGAGTCTTTATCCTGAACATTAATAATGGCCACTTCAGTGCCTACAGCAGCGTTCTCAGGTATAGGATTTTTAAGAGAGGTAAGCATGATTTTTGGAGCGTTATCATTAATATCAGAAATATCTATAATAACATTTGCAGTAGATGCTAATCCAGAACCATCTTTGGCCTGCACTCCAATTTCATAATATGCTTCTTTTTCATAATCTATATCTCCACTCACCTTCATTTGTCCAGTGACCTTATTAATTGTAAATAATTGTGCTGCATCATCAGCAATATTACTAAATTCATATGAAACTGCCCCGTTCGCTCCTTCATCAGCATCTGTGGCGCTCACTGTCACTACTTCAGCTCCCAGCGGCGCGTTTTCAGCCAAAGACACTTTATATACAGGCTGACTAAACACGGGAACATTATCATTAGCATCCAGCACAGTGATGTGTATAGTGGCAGTTCCCGATCTCTGAGGATTCCCACCATCGACTGCAGTCAGAATCAAGTCAATGTCCTTCTGTTGTTCACGATCGAGCTCTTTATCCAATACGAGCTCAGCATATTTCCTTCCATTCTTATTATCGTGAACAAACAAAGAAAAATGATCATTCCTTTGAAGTGAATAACCATTAACTCCGTTCTGGCCGATATCAGAGTCCCGAGCTTCATCCAAACGAAAGCGCTGGCCTTTTGCCGCGGACTCGTGGATTTCGAATGTAATTCGTTCGTTGAGAAATTTTGGCGCATTGTCATTAATATCATCGATATTCAGAGACACGCGGTGAACCTCGAGTGGATTTTCCAAAACGATCTCATAATTCAGGATGCAGTTCATTCGTGAGCCACAGAGCATCTCTCTGTCCATTGTCTCCGCCACGATCAGATCTCCAGTGTTCAGGTTCAGGTCAGCGTACCGTTTGCTGCTGTCCTCCGTGTTAATCCGAGCATTCCGTGCTGATAACCGTTGAGCAGCGATTCCCAGATCTTTAGCAACATTTCCAATCACAAACTGACGCTTCGTTTCCTCTGGAACTGTGTAGCTGAGATCTCCGCAGACGGAGCTCCAGAAGGAGGCAAACAGCACTAACCGCAGAGCCGATGACGCCACTGAAATCATCCAGAATCCCATGTTTACAGATTAAACGCCGCTATGACAGATGACTCCGTCTATCGTTACTGTTCAAACGCAGTTTATCAATATTTTCAAATATTTCACAGCATCCGCGTCAAAGGCAGACTGGACTACTCCATTTTGTGTCGACTGTCCTTGCTTTCATCGAGATCTGAGGCTGAATATTTAAGAGATGGGTGGAGAGGTTCGGTGTAGTTTATGTGACGGTAAACAGCGACGCCCAGAGTATTTTTTGTTTACTGCAAGTGGGGCAAAGTACTTTGATAAAGCAAGCACGCGGACGGTATTTGAGAAAACCTTTCTGATGAAGCAAACTGGGCTCAGATTGCATATTTTCAGTAAATATAATAGTTTCATTCAAACAATAAACTCGTTACGTGTGAGCATTCGCTGTGGATTCACTGCATCAGTTATCACTGGTTAGAGCGTCAAGTCACTTCTAAAGTATAGCCGCGATGCTCTCAGAGCGCAGTCCACTTTAATGCATAATGCTGTAATTGGACTGTAGGAGTAAAATGTGAGATGTGAGATCAAAATGAAACCTCTCGTATACCAATAATATATATATATATATATATATATATATATATATATATATATATATATATATATATATATATATATACGAAAACCGTCCTGACGTTTGTCTACCATCAGAGTAAATAGAGGGACTCCTTTTACTTCAGCACCACGGAGAGCTCCAAGTCGGCCATACCCTGAGAGCATAGGTTTACTATAATTGTTTATTTATTTATTTACTTTTTTCAGGATTTGTTTGGCGCAAAACATGGAACACATAGTCTACTCGCTGATCCGCATGTGACAAGAACAAATATGATTTTCTGTTATTAATAGTGTATAATCACGCCTACACCAAAGCCTGCCCATGGTTTGCGTTAGACATGACATGCCATCACAAAATTCCGTGATATCAATTAATGGACAGAATCCACCAGCTTAGAGAAAATGAACAAGCTTGAAATCACTGGATCAGTTATCACTGCACCACCACTGAGCAAAGACCATCTACTGTTTGATCAATATGACTAACTTTGAATGGTTTGGTTTGTTTTGCTTGTGTAAAAAATCCTTTGCATCTAAAATATTCACTAAAGCTATGTGTATTCAGATCGTTTCAAAGGAATATATAAAGAAAACCCTTCAAAATGCAACAAATATGGAGTGGTAACAGTAATACTGTCAAATAATTAAACAAAGCATAATACAAACTCAACATATTTGAATGAATAGTTATATCACAAGTGCAGTGATTACAAAAACACATCAGATTTGCTGAAGAAAGCAAACCCTGTAATTGGGACATTTCACTGCCTCTCTGCCAAAACTGTCCACAGTCTAGTCTTAAAATGCAACATATCTAATAACACCTAGAAGTGGAAATGAATTTGTCATGCTTTTTAATGAAATAAAGAGAGGTTCCCATCAGTGAACTGTTAACAAAAAGGGTTCCATAACCCTTAACGATAGCAAAACCCTGTTAACTGCTATAGAGAAACATTTTCTACGGGTTTTTAAAGAATCAAGAAGTTTACCATCACGGAGAACAATAATTTAACCATGCCATGAACTACTGTGCATTGAAATGGGATGCCAAAATTAAATATTTAATTGATAGCTTAAAAAAAATAAAAATATTAAAAAACATTTTCTTTTTTTTTTTAGAGGTGTGGCCTTCCATGACAGACTCAGAACTACAACTGTCTTTTCATTTATGTAGCTCAAGCATTCATCCAAAGCAGCAAATAGACATCAACTACAAGGGTGACAAAAACAACGCCATCACCAACTCTACTGTCATTTCTCTTCTCCAAACTAGACAATCAACTTTAGGTAAAATGCATATGCACTGTAAGCACAGCAACCAACAACTGAGATCAAACACAGCATCTCTTGAGCCAAGTAATCTGAATGAATTAGAAAAGAGTTTTAGTGATGAAGTTAAGCTGCTTGTAAATCATAGAAGTAAGACGCAACAAATACAAAACAACTGGCAGTCATAATATAAAAAGTATTAAATACATCACTATTATCATTGATAACCATCAGAAGAACAAAGACTATGCATTTCACATGTTCTGTCATGTGAGCAGAAAACCCACAGTTCATTGCATTTTATCATAAAAGGGTTACACACTTAAAATCTAGGCTAAAACTGAAGTGAACTTTCTCTTAAAATGTACCAATTAACCAGTCAACTGATGGACTATTTTCGATGCATCTATAAATCCAAAAGTGCATTTGACTGAGTGTGAGAGGAGTGGACTACATGGACTACCAATTTCCACATGACGTGAAAAAAAAATTGACAGCATTTAAAAGACATAAAATTAATTCAAAAGAAATGATAATGCAAGAGGTTGCAAAGGGAATTACAGCCACCACTGTTCAGCACCCAAAAATAAAATGAAGAATTACTCAGTCAAATATGCAGGCAAAATAGAAACATCACAACAGTTCCCAGAAAACTCATGATGTAGGTGCTGATTGAAAACCAAACAAATGAAGAATCAAATTGAGAATCTCTCAAACTTATGTTATATATTATATCAGCTTACCTCTGCATCTCTAGAAGCAACAATGAGAGAATTCTCCTCAAGTTCATCTTTACCATTTAGATTCCTCGTAAGAGTAAGAGTCGAGGGAAGGGTGTTATCATTGTAAGATCTGATGAACTTGAAGTCGCTGGTGTGGGATCCTGTTGTCAGATACGCGTCATAATTGTAAGAACTGCGGAGAGTTCCAGCTCCCTCAACCTCTGCATAGTTGGGAGGGAGGTACGCGCTGGGAATGGCCACCGCTCCATCAAACAACAGCCTGGGCTTCCTCCTGCGGCAAAACCTCACAGCCAGGATCAGGATAATGAAAGTCAGAAAGAAGGTGGACACGGACACGAGTGCGATGATCAAATATGACGTCAGTTTGGAGCTGCTCTCCTCATAAGTCATGTCTTTAAGTTCTGGAACTTCAGCGAGGTTATCAGAAATAAGTAGATAGACAGAGCAGCTGGTAGAGAGAGCGGGCTGTCCGTTATCTTTCACTGAGATAACAAGGTTCTGCTTCATGCTGTCAGATTCACTGACGTCCCGCTGCGCCCTGATCTCTCCACTATGCAGACCGATGCTGAAAAGTCCCGGATCAGTGGACTTTACAATGTGATAGGACAGCCACGCGTTCTGTCCAGAGTCAGCATCCACAGCGATCACCTTGGAGACCAGAGAGCCGGACAGAGCAGCTTTGGGGACCATCTCAGTCATTAAAGACTTCCCCTCTGGAGCAGGGTATAATATCTGTGGAGAGTTATCATTCTCATCTGTTATGAACACACTCACAGTCGCGTTGCTGCTGAGGGGAGGAGAGCCATTGTCTCTGGCCACAACCTGGACTTTGAAGTTCCTGAACTGCTCGTAGTCAAATGACCTCACAGCATGGATCACCCCCGTGTCTGCATTGATGGACAAAAATGAGGACACTGGAACACTGCTGACCTCACTGGACACCAGAGAATACAGCACTGTGCCGTTCTGCCTCCAGTCTGGGTCTCTCGCAGTCACAGAGCAGATAGAGGTGCCTGGTTTGTTATTTTCAGCTACATAAGCACTATAGGACTGCTGCTCAAATGCAGGTGGATTATCATTGACATCAGAAACTGATAAATGTATAGTCATGGATGAGGAGAGTGCTGGTATTCCCTCATCTGTTGCAGTAATTGTTATATTAAAATCTGAAACAACTTCCCGGTCCACCTCACTTGTTGTCACAATGGAATAATAGTTCTTAATTGATGGATTTAACTTAAAAGGTACATTTTCTTGAATGAAACAGCTGACCTGACGATTTTGTCCAGAGTCTTCATCTTGCACATTGATGATGCCCACCTCTGTCCCTGGAATAGCGTTCTCAGGGAAAGGGTTCATGAGAGACTTAACAATTATCTTAGGACTATTATCATTCATATCGGTGACCTCCACAACAACTTTCGCATCAGAGGCAGACCCCAGTCCGTCTTTGGCCTGCACACGCATTTCATAGTAGGTCTTCTCTTCAAAGTCCACATGTCCAATAACCTTAATTTCTCCACTACTCTTGTCCAGCGAAAAGAGTTTAGCAGCTTTTTCAGATAGTCGGCTAAACTCATATGTTACTTCTCCGTTTGGACCTTCGTCTGCATCTGTGGCGTTGACTGCTACCACCACAGTGCCAACAGGTGCATTTTCAGGTAGACTGACCTTATAGACAGGCTGAGTAAACACGGGAGAATTATCGTTAGCATCAAGCACAGTCACATGTATAACCGCAGTGCCTGACCTTCGCGGATCCCCACCATCATAGGCGGATAGGAACAACGTAACCTCCTGTTCTCTCTCACGGTCGAGTTCCTTATCGAGCACTAACTCGGCGTACTTTCCTCCGTCAGAATTGGTTCGGACGTGTAGAGAGAAATGCTCGTTTCTTTCAAGCGAATATCCTTGAACTGTATTTTGTCCTAAATCGGCATCGTGCGCTTCTCCCAAGAAAAACGAGGTTCCTTTATCTGCCGACTCGTGAATTTCAAGTTTAATTCTATCAGAGGAAAATTGTGGTGCATTATCGTTTATATCCTGGATTTGCACAACAACGCCATGCAGCTCTAACGGTCTCTCGAGCACGAGCTCGTATTTCAAAAGACACGTCGGCTGCGAGCCGCACAGCTCCTCTCTGTCTGCGGGCTCCGAGACAATAAGGGCTCCAGTCCTCCTGTCTAGCTCACAAAAGCGTTTACTGACACCGTCTGCATCCAAACGCGCATTCCTAGCCGCAAGAGTTTTAGCATCCAATCCGAGGTCCTTGGCCAGGTCTCCGACAGCATGTCCGCGTTTCGTCTCCTCAGACAAAGAATAGCTCAAGTCGCCATTGCAGGGATGGAGCTCTAGAAGAAGGAAAAGAGACCAGAAAAGCGGTCCCCTCATCTTCAGCTCCTGTATACCGTCCAACCAAAAGCAGGAATTTAAAGTCCGAGGATTTTCTTTTTAAAGACGCAGATTTTATGTGTTGGCTGTGCACGCGTATCTGGTTTAAACGCTTTCAGTGACGCTCCTCTTTCTCCCAGGTTGGAGAAAAAATAGAAAGAACATCGATGGGCGGGAGGGCATTTAAAGCAAACAGTTGTTAAACAGCGACCCTCTGTGTATTTTCAGGGAATTGTCACAGTCAAACCGAAACGGTTTAGAGATATGAAAGTTCACGCTTTGCCCACCGTAAAATACTTTTGTTTATTCCAGTTAATAAAGCAAGAAGCAGAGTTTCTGGGCTTATTATAGAGAATAACACGCGAGTGGTAGCCTGTGGTAACAAACGACTGCAAATGTCTATTCATTTAGCCAATTATCAATTGGCAAAGAAAATACCAAGCAAGACGAAGGAAGGATCAAATCTAAAAAAAAAAAAAATATTTGCCACAGCTAGACTCAGTATTAAAGGTTATCCACAAGTTATATATATATATATATATATATATATATATATATATATATATATATATATACATATATATATACATACATATATATATATATATATATATATATATATATATATATATATATATATATATATATATATATATATATATATATATATGTATGTGTGTGTGTGTGTGTGTTCATATATATGATCCATCCAAACCTCAATCGACCTCGATCACAACTTTACAATCCATAGCTCTGTTTTATATATATATATATATATATATATATATATATATATATATATATATATATATATATATATATATATATATATTAACAAGGAAAGTATACACGTATGCATGAATAGAAGCAATGCTTTTAGAAACCCCAGATAATATTAAAAAATAAATAAATAAAAACACGCGTAAATAAATAAACCAATATATAAACACACACCATGATAAAATATCTCGTTTGTCACTCTGCATCATTTCTGACTTAAAACATTAGAACACACTACAAGCAGCGCATTAAATGCTGTATAGGCCCGAATCTAAACTTACCTCATCAGTTTCCGCTGAAACGTTTAACTTTATGAAGTTTTCTTCAAAATGATCGTCTGATATTTTCTTTAGTGTCTGGTTAGAAGGAAGAGTGTCATTGTAGGATCTGATGAACTTGAAGTCGCTGGTGTGGGATCCTGTTGTCAGATACGCGTCATAATTGTAAGAACTGCGGAGAGTTCCAGCTCCCTCAACCTCTGCATAGTTGGGAGGGAGGTACGCGCTGGGAATGGCCACCGCTCCATCAAACAACAGCCTGGGCTTCCTCCTGCGGCAAAACCTCACAGCCAGGATCAGGATAATGAAAGTCAGAAAGAAGGTGGACACGGACACAAGCGCGATGATCAAATATGACGTCAGTTTGGAGCTGCTCTCCTCATAAGTCATGTCTTTAAGTTCTGGAACTTCAGCGAGGTTATCAGAAATAAGCAGATAGACAGAGCAGCTGGTAGAGAGAGCGGGCTGTCCGTTATCTTTCACTGAGATAACAAGGTTCTGCTTCATGCTGTCAGATTCACTGATGTCCCGCTGCGCCCTGATCTCTCCACTGTGGAGACCGATGCTGAAAAGTCCCGGATCAGTGGACTTTACAATGTGATAGGACAGCCACGCGTTCTGTCCAGAGTCAGCATCCACAGCGATCACCTTGGAGACCAGAGAGCCGGACAGAGCTGCTTTGGGGACCATCTCAGTCATTAAAGACTTCCCCTCTGGAGCAGGGTATAATATCTGTGGAGAGTTATCATTCTCATCTGTTATGAACACACTCACAGTCGCGTTGCTGCTGAGGGGAGGAGAGCCATTGTCTCTGGCCACAACCTGGACTTTGAAGTTTCTGAACTGCTCATAGTCAAATGACCTCACAGCATGGATCACCCCTGTATCTGCATTGATGGACAAAAATGAGGACACTGGAACACCGTTGACCTCACTGGACACCAGAGAATACAGCACTGTGCCGTTCTGCCTCCAGTCTGGGTCTCTCGCAATCACAGAGCAGATAGAGGTGCCTGGTTTGTTGTTCTCAGCTACATAAGCTTTGTAGAACTGCTCTTCAAATACAGGAGGGTTGTCATTCACATCAGCCACAGATAACTGAATGATCTTAGCAGAAGATAGCGGTGGGCTGCCTTCATCAGTGACTGTTACTGTTATGTTGTAATCTGCTACTAGTTCTCGGTCAAGTTCTCCGGTCGTCACTATAGAAAAATAATTTTTAATTGAAGGAATTAATTTAAACGGAACATCTTGCTGAATTGAACAGCGAACTTGTTTATTTTGCCCAGTGTCTTTATCCTGGATGTTTATGATGCCAACTTCAGTGCCTGGCGCTGCATTTTCAGGGACTGGATTCTGAACAGATTTAATAAATATTGCTGGTGCGTTGTCATTCACATCCGTCACATCCACAATGACGCTAGCAAATGACGCTAATCCAGACCCATCTCTAGCCTGGATGCTGAGCTCGTAGCGCGATTCCTTCTCAAAATCCACCTGGCCATCCAAAGAAATATCCCCCGTTTTCTGATTCAGCTTGAATAATCTGTTTAGCTCTTCAGATATGTGCCCAAATTCATACGTCACCTGTCCGTTTGCGCCTTCATCAGCGTCCGTGGCTGTGACTGCAGCCACAACTGTGCCTAAAGCAGCGTTTTCCGGTAGATGTACGTTATAAACCTTCTGACCAAACACCGGTACGTTGTCATTAGCATCTAGAATTGTAACGTGAATGACTGCAGTGCCAGATCTCTGCGGACTTCCTCCATCTTTAGCAGTGAGCGTCAGTGTCAGTTCTTGCTGTTGTTCTCGATCTAGTTCTTTGATTAATACTAATTCGCCGTACTTCCCCCCACCTGGTTTGGCGTGGACGTCAAAGCTGAAGTGTTCATTAGTTTGCAAGAAATAGCTTTGCACCCCATTTTGACCGATATCTGCATCATGAGCACCATTCACAGCAAAACGAGCACCTTTGTCTGCTGACTCGCGAATCTCAAATGTGATGACATCATTAGCAAATGTAGGAGAATTATCGTTAATGTCTTGGATCTCTATCACAACCCGCTGCAGTTCTAACGGATTTTCAAGAATTATTTCGTATTTCAGTGAACACACGGTCTTCGGTCCGCAAATCCCCTCTCTGTCGATTCTCTCCGCAACGACCAGGTCACCCGAGCTCAAAACATCACAGTAGACTTTCCCGTTATCGTCGACATCCAAACGTGCCCTGCGCGAGGAAAGCGTTTTCGCGTTTATTCCAAAATCTTTGGCAATATTTCCAATCACATATCCGATTTGAGTTTCCTCGGGAACAGAATAGTTTATATCCCCTTGGCTGACGCGAATAAGCACAACAAAGAAGCCCAGCAGCCGGATGACGAATGACGGACGGGCACATCTTCTGCTTGCCATTTTGCTTCTCTGAAGTGTCTTGGAAAGTCCTGTGTTCTCGCGTCTACATCGATAAGCAGCTAAAAGCGAAATGATCGCACAGACGATCGAAGAAAAAGACGATAAAAGGCTACACACAATAAATTCTAGCGTCGTCCTTACACTGATTCCACCCTCTGCCTTTTCAGCCAAACAGACTAGACGTGGGTGGAGAGTCAATTCTTCCCCCCAACGCAAGCAAATAGCGACGCTCTGCGCATTTTTCAGAAACTGCGCGACAAAAATGCTTTTAAATAAGAGAGGAATTTCACTTTACTCAGAAAATTATTTGTATATAGCAATGTAGGAAAATCATATGAACCAAAAGAGTTGCATTGACTTATTTTAAGCGTTAATTGTTTTTAATAACATTACACATCATTAGAGTAAATGTAAACTAATATTAATGCAGAAAAAAAATAAACTTCCCTGTAAAAAATAAGACGTAGAGGTTTAACCTAAAATGGCATTAACATGGCTATGTTATAATAATAATAATAATAATAATAATAATAATAATAATAATAATAATAATAATAAGTATAATTATTATTATTAAATATTATTATTACTATTATTGTTGTTGTTGTTGTTGTTGTTTGAACGTCATATAAAGAGCTAAGAGTGTGTACAATACACGATTATTGTTCTATTAGCTTTTTATATATATATATATATATATATATATATATATATATATATATATATATATATATATAAAATATATATTAGTGGAATGCAAATACAAACAACCCCACCCCCCCTAAACAAACACACACAACACCATGACACCGTCTCGCTCCTTAATTCTGTGACACTGCATTTAAATATAATAATTGAATTTCACTCTGAAATACTAAACTTGAGATAATTCATGTTTCTTTTTACTTCAATCGTTGCACATTTTATTTCCTTAACAATCTCAGCTGGTACAATACTATCAACCACATACTGTACTCCACTGCTTTACTGGTTGCTACCTCAGTGATTGCCATGCTCATATATGCTGTGTTGGTCAGGGGATAACGTTGCTTCGGTCTACGGTGTGCTTATGGGCAAACAGCTGAAATGGAAACAAAGCCGCTTGAGATGTAACATTTAATAAGACTGTATGGGGCGTCTTTGCTCTACGTGTACAAAAGTCATCGCCTCCCATGATGGAACCAAGTTAACGCAAACCCAGTGACGCTTATAAAGACGTTTAAAATATATGCCAAATGGGAAACAATCTTCTTTAAAATGACCTGAAAATAATGTGCACTATCAACTACAACAGGGGTCAGGCGCTGTCCAACAACGCGTGGTGCTGAAACTGGAGAAGAAAAAAAAAAAAAAAACTATTCAACAAGTCAAACAACAAAACGAAAATCAAACTGCAAACTACACCTGTCCCATAGCAATTAAGAAAGAAAAAGCACTGCCCAGGCAATGAAAAGTCAAGTAATACTACTAATGATCAAATTCCAATGCTAGAATGATTTCCAATCATAACGGTATGTACATTGTTAGAAATAAACTATGCAGGCACATGATTCATTCATTAAGGTACAAATAATGTAAATGTTCCCTCAAAGGTACAACAGCGCTTTTAAGGTCCAATAGTGTACATTACATGGGTTTCTCCTAGTGGAAAAGTAGATATGTGTACCTTTTCATAACTAAATGTTTTAAATCAGAACAGTAAACCAAAAAGCCAGAGGACAAGATGGGGTGTGTGGAGTCAGTACTCCTTAGAAAATATCATTGGATTCTGGTTCAGTTATGTTCCCTGACTAAAGGTACTGAGATGTACCCCTGAGGGTCCCACCACAGTGACAAGAAGGGTACTGCCCCAGTGACAGTGTTGTAGCTTTTATTTCTGAGAGTGTAGGAAGCTCAAAAATGGCCTGGATGAAACATGAAAAGAAAAGAATAAGAGTGATGCCTCTTCAGGAGGCACCTGGACAGCACAGGAAAGAAGCTATAATATTGAGCTTACCTCGAGCGTTTCACCTGCCTCAGAGAAACATATGATATTAGAATCATCCGGGCTCTTCCTCAGAGTGCCACCAGCAGGAAGGGTATTATCATTGTAGGATCTGATGAACTTGAAGTCACTGGTGTGGGATCCTGTTGTCAGATACGCATCATAATTGTAAGAACTGCGGAGAGTTCCAGCTCCCTCAACCTCTGCATAGTTGGGAGGGAGGTATGCGCTGGGAATGGCCACCGCTCCATCAAACAACAGCCTGGGCTTCCTCCTGCGGCAAAACCTCACAGCCAGGATCAGGATAATGAAAGACAGAAAGAAGGTGGACACGGACACGAGCGCGATGATCAAATATGACGTCAGTTTGGAGCTGCTCTCCTCATAAGTCATGTCTTTAAGTTCTGGAACTTCAGCGAGGTTATCAGAAATAAGCAGATAGACAGAGCAGCTGGTAGAGAGAGCGGGCTGTCCGTTATCTTTCACTGAGATAACAAGGTTCTGCTTCATGCTGTCAGATTCACTGATGTCCCGCTGCGCCCTGATCTCTCCACTATGGAGACCGATGCTGAAAAGTCCCGGATCAGTGGACTTTACAATGTGATAGGACAGCCACGCGTTCTGTCCAGAGTCAGCATCCACAGCGATCACCTTGGAGACCAGAGAGCCGGACAGAGCAGCTTTGGGGACCATCTCAGTCATTAAAGACTTCCCCTCTGGAGCAGGGTATAATATCTGTGGAGAGTTATCATTCTCATCTGTTATGAACACACTCACAGTCGCGTTGCTGCTGAGGGGAGGAGAGCCATTGTCTCTGGCCACAACCTGGACTTTGAAGTTTCTGAACTGCTCATAGTCAAATGACCTCACAGCATGGATCACCCCCGTGTCTGCATTGATGGACAAAAATGAGGACACTGGAACACCGTTGACCTCACTGGACACCAGAGAATACAGCACTGTGCCATTCTGCCTCCAGTCTGGGTCTCTCGCAGTCACAGAGCAGATAGAGGTGCCTGGTTTGTTGTTCTCACCTACATAAGCTTTGTAGAACTGCTCTTCAAATACAGGAGGGTTGTCATTTACATCTGATATGGATAAGTTAATGACTTTGTATGATGACAGCGGAGGACTGCCTTCATCAGTAGCAACAATTGTGAGGTTATAGTCTGACACAAGCTCACGATCCAGTGGACCAGTGGTGATTATAGAATAGAAATTTTTGATTGATGGGTTTAATTTGAATGGAACATTTCCCTGAATGATGCAGCGAGTCTGTTGGTTTCCACCAGAGTCCTTATCTTGTACATTAATAATGCCAACCTCAGTGCCAGATTCTGTACTTTCAGGAATTGGGTTGGAAATGGATTGAACAACAATGACAGGCTCGTTATCATTTATATCTGTGACTTCAACTATAACTTTAGCATTGGAGGCCAGTCCTAGGCCATCTTTTGCTTGTATCCTTAACTCATAAAGTGATTCTTCCTCATAGTCAATTTGACCAATCACCTTAATTTCACCACTAACCTTGTCCAAAGAGAACATTCTTGCTGCCCTATCAGACAACCGACTGAACTCGTATACTACCTCTCCGTTTATCCCCTCATCTGCATCATGAGCACTCACAGTAACTACGGAGGTGCCTACACCAGAGTTTTCAGGTAGACTCACCCTGTAAGTAGATTGACTAAACACGGGGACATTATCATTAGCATCTAATACAGTGATGTTTATAACTACAGAACCAGATCTCTGTGGTCTACCGCCGTCAGTGGCAGTTAGTACCAATGTCATGTATTTCTCACTCTCACGATCAAGCTCTTTATCCAGGACCAGTTCGCTGTATTTACCACCATCAGCGTTGGTTCCAATGCGTAAAGAGAAGTGATTATTCCGCTCCAGCGAGTATCCTTGAACTGAGTTAAGTCCAACGTCCGCATCGTGGGCTTCACCCAAAAGAAACACGGTTCCTTTATCTGCTGATTCTTGTATCTCCAGTTTTATTGCATCAGTTGAAAACTGCGGCGCGTTATCATTAATATCCTCAATCTGCACCGTGACTGCGTGCAGCTCCAAGGGTTTCTCCAGCACCAGACCGTATTTTAATACGCATGACGGCCTCGAACCACAAAGCTCCTCTCGATCAACAACCTCCGCCACAATCATCTTACCAGTGCTGTAATCAATATCCATGAAACGCCTCCCGCTGCCATCCACATTCAAACGCGCCTTCCTGTCCGAAAGTCTTTTAGAATCCAAACCGAGATTTGCTGCAATGTTTCCCACGACCGATCCTCGCCTCATCTCCTCTGGCGTGGAGTAGCTTAAATCGCCATGGCCGCCTCGCAGCATCGAGAGGACAACAAAGGAAAACAAGAGGCTGCTTAATCCTTTTTGCTGCATGCTAATGTTCGTATATGTAGCTGTCTAGAACCCCAAATTGTATCTGTCTTAAGACAAGAAGAAAACCGAAATATATCCTGGTGAACTACAACGACTGCCTTTGTGCACACGCACAATGAGAATATATCCCTCACGAAAGCGAATGATCCTGGGAAGAGTCCTCAGTATGGCTCGTAGTGTTGACTGATAGCGACGCCCTGAGGTTATTATAGGAACTGCATTTCTCTATATTTACCAGAAGTTGTACAATATTGCAAAAAATACGTTTATGACACATTTATTTCAGTTTGAAGTCCAAATAAAAGCCACTTATGATATGAAAAAACTGTCCTTCTTTTCTAAATCAGCTAAAGCACAAACCAATAGACATTATCCATTGATTATGCATTTGAAAGTGTGGAAAGGGTATGTAAAACAACAACGATCAAGGCACAAATATATACTGCGCCATTCCGTTTAAACGTCAATGACTCACGAAAGCTTTCTTTAAAACAAAAACTTATGAAGGCTTTCAGGGCAAATACTAACAGGTTCACAATTATCGTCTTTAATGCCAAAGAAGTTGTCAAACACTCATCTCAAAATGAAAGTCTCAAGATGCTCTTAAGAAAATCACAAGTGTTTTTTGAAGTTTGCTCCTGATGACTTGTTATGTAGCCTAACATTACCATATTAGTTCATAGCTGAAGACAAATGAGAAGAGACAGAGTTTGAACATGAACGAAACGTCATTTGCATTAACCTACTTTTTATCTACTCAGAGCCAGGGGACAACAAAATTGAGGAAATAAAAATATATATATATTGGAACGATAAAAATCAACAAGTAAACAAGAACTACAAGTGATAGTGGAGGAAACAGTCGACAAGAAAATAATATACATAACTACTACATAAAATAAAAGCTCGAACAGAGTTCTTAAGAGGGTCAAGAAGAACCCATCTTAGTTATTAAATATGAAGTTGCCAGGTCTCCCAACAGATGTTTTACTAGTGACAAATGGAAAGAGCACCAGTATTGTTTTCAGCTGGGATCTGAAGATGAGTGACAAACACGACCTCAGCTTGCTTAACATTAGAGTGGTCAACAACACAAGGAACTACACTGATGTTTTAAATATCAAACCAATTTCTGTGAAGTTCCAATACCATGAGAAAAAAACAACTTTTGAATGAAGATAATAAAGGAGGAATAAAATTGAAGCTACTCAACAGAAACAGTGCTGAAAATCTTCTTAATTCACATTTGCAGGTTGGTGCGACTTGAAAATGAATTACATTACATCAAGACATTCACTCTAAAATGGTGTGTAAGAGCAACTGGGCTGCTCTGAAACTATAAGTTCATTCAATTAACAAGATAAAAGAGTGTAAGACAAATTCCTTTCCTATTAGAAGTTTACATTTACATTTCCATTTACAGCATTTAACAGACACTCTTATCCAGAGCGAATTACAAGAAGTGCTTTGTCAATCTAGAGAAAGTATCTTTGCTAGTTACAAATAGCTTAGAGAAAAAGACAGTCCAGAAGTTCAAGGTGCTCAAGATCCAGTTCAATTTTAAGACAGTTCAGAAACATTTGGATTACATGTTTTATTTATAGCATATATTATCCATCTGAAATCAATATAATCGTTTGAATTCATTTCATTTAATGTTCAGCAAATATTAAAAAGCCAATTGAAATCAATGATGAAAAGTACTCACAATGAAATCTATAAAGACAAAAGGCACAAAAGCTATTCAAAACAGAACATCCCAGCTTACCTCGAGTGTTTCCCCTGCCTCAGAGAAACATATGATATTAGAATCATCCGGGCTCTTCCTCAGAGTACCACCAGCAGGAAGAGTGTTGTCATTGTAGGATCTGATGAACTTGAAGTCGCTGGTATGGGATCCTGTTGTCAGATACGCGTCACAATTGTAAGAACTGCGGAGAGTTCCAGCTCCCTCAACCTCTGCATAGTTGGGAGGGAGGTACGCGCTGGGAATGGCCACCGCTCCATCAAACAACAGCCTGGGCTTCCTCCTGCGGCAAAACCTCACAGCCAGGATCAGGATAATGAAAGTCAGAAAGAAGGTGGACACGGACACAAGCGCGATGATCAAATATGACGTCAGTTTGGAGCTGCTCTCCTCATAAGTCATGTCTTTAAGTTCTGGAACTTCAGCGAGGTTATCAGAAATAAGCAGATAGACAGAGCAGCTGGTAGAGAGAGCGGGCTGTCCGTTATCTTTCACTGAGATAACAAGGTTCTGCTTCATGCTGTCAGATTCACTGATGTCCCGCTGCGCCCTGATCTCTCCACTGTGGAGACCGATGCTGAAAAGTCCCGGATCAGTGGACTTTACAATGTGATAGGACAGCCAAGCGTTCTGTCCAGAGTCAGCATCCACAGCGATCACCTTGGAGACCAGAGAGCCAGACAGAGCTGCTTTGGGGACCATCTCAGTCATTAAAGACTTCCCCTCTGGAGCAGGGTATAATATCTGTGGAGAGTTATCATTCTCATCTGTTACGAACACACTCACAGTCGCGTTGCTGCTGAGGGGAGGAGAGCCATTGTCTCTGGCCACAACCTGGACTTTGAAGTTTCTGAACTGCTCATAGTCAAATGACCTCACAGCATGGATCACCCCCGTGTCTGCATTGATGGACAAAAATGAGGACACTGGAACACCGTTGACCTCACTGGACACCAGAGAATACAACACTGTGCCGTTCTGCCTCCAGTCTGGGTCTCTCGCATTTACAGAGCAGATAGAGGTGCCTGGTTTGTTATTCTCAGCTAAATAAGCTTTGTAGAACTGCTCTTCAAATACAGGAGGGTTGTCATTCACATCAGCCACAGATAACTGAAAGGTTTTAGAGGAGGATAAAGGTGGGCTGCCTTCATCCACTGCGATAACTGTGATGTTGTACTCTGCTATGAGCTCACGATCAAGCTGACCAGATGTCACAATTGAGAAGTAATTTTTTATAGATGGGCTTAATTTAAACGGAACATTTCCACTAATTGAGCAAATAATCTGTCTATTTGTCCCAGAGTCTTTGTCTTGTACATTAATTATACCTACCTCGGTTCCAGGTGATGTGTTTTCAGGAACTGAGTTACTCAAAGATTTGAGTTGAATAATAGGAGCATTATCATTCACATCGACTACATCAATTATGATTTTGGCAAAAGAAGCAAGTCCTGAACCATCTTTGGCTTGAATTCTGAATTCATACGATGTCTCTTTCTCAAAGTCTAAACTGCCGCTCAGCACCACGTTTCCCGTTTTCGGATCTAGTGAAAACAACCCAAGCAGATCATTAGATATATGCCCAAATTCATACGTCACTTCACCATTTGCCCCTTCGTCGTCATCCGTAGCGATGACTGTGACAACTAAAGTGCCGACAGGGGAATCTTCAGGCATGCTTACTGCATAAACAGGCTGACTGAACACCGGAGCATTATCATTAGCGTCCAGCACGGTGACGTGTATGGCTAAAGTACCAGATCTAGGCTGTGACCCACCATCTACAGCGGTTAATAACAGCTGAAGCTCTTCTTGTTTTTCACGATCCAACTCATCCTTCAAAACTAGCTCACCGTATTTCTCCTGCCCTGGGTTTGAATGGAAGATAAACGAGAAGTGATCGTTATCTTGCAGTGTGTATCTCTGCACTGCATTCAATCCTATGTCCGCATCGTGAGCTTCATTAACAAAAAAGCGAGCCCCCTTGTCTACAGATTCTCTAATTTCCAGCTTAATTACATCGTTTGCGAATATAGGCGCATTATCGTTGATGTCAAGAATCTGAACAGACATGCGGTGCAGTTCTAAAGGGTTTTCAAGAATGATTTCAGAGGTCAGCACGCACACGGTCTTCGGTCCGCACAGTTGCTCCCTGTCTATCCTCTCAGCCACGATCAGATTCCCCGTATTCAGGTCTATATCGCAGTAACGCTTGCTGCCACCATCCACATCCAAACGCGCTTTCCGTGTAGACAGCTCCTTTTTATTCATACCAAGGTCCTTCGCTAGGTTTCCAATCACAGTGCCCACCTTAGTCTCTTCGGGAACAGAATAGCTGATCTCTCCTTGAGACCCCTGCACTGAGATCATAGCGGATGCCACCGCAAACAATAAGATCCGCGCACTTAATCCTGCGGGCTCCATTTTGCGCAACACCGAACAATTTCTACTGGATCACCAAGATGAAAAAGACTTTGGTCTTCAAGAAAATACAATCCACATCGGATCCGTGAACGTCAGACACAAAATACAAGCCCAAAGAAAAACGTTTTAATGGCGCCCTCGAGATTCTCCTCCCTGCTCATATTCAATCAGCAGGCGGGGAGATGTGGTTCAGATTGGTAAGCTGGTCCACAGCGACACAGTGTGTCTCCTTTCAAAACTACGCTCATATGCGAGAAATGTGACGACGTGAAATGGAGCCTATTTCATGTTTGCTTATATTGCTAAATACATCGCAAAAGTGCAAATAAATTACCAATACTAAACTTTTTTTTCCCATTTATTAAGCACGGATCACTGAAGCAGTGAAACATATTCTAAGCACTAAAACAAGCATTGCACGAACATTTTCTCACGATATAAACAGATTTGAAAGCCGCGGCGCGCTGTCCAACATCGTGGTGCTGAAATAGTCAAGAGCTGAAAATAGCTGCCATTGAAAAGTGCTGCTATCCTCAAAAGGTGGTTCTTCACGTGTTGTTTCGTAAGGTCAGCGGTCCTATACATAACCACGAGCACTAAAAGAACCAGTTGCATCCTGAAATGGTTCCGTGCATGGCGAATTAGCTCGTCAGATTGGTGCACAATATGTTGTATGTGGTGGTATAAATAATATGCTGGGGAAATTGTTTTATATATCCTCAAAACCGTCCTGCTATTGTAATGATGTAAGACTCGAAACAATAGAAAAAAACTGGTTGTGGTGCCACATAGAATAATATAAAACAAATTCTCCATCGATCAGACGGACAATTTCAGGACGCAAAGAACCATTGAAGCATGTAAATGGTTCTACGTGGAGCCCAAGGTTCTCTATATTTATATATATATATATATATATATATACAAAAAAAAACTGCACTTAAAGAACCCTTACAGAACCATCACATTTTTGAGAATGTAGTAACACAGTGAACTGCACTGGTGTTATAAAAATCAAACCAATAAAAAGTTCCCCAAAGTTCAGAAGCCACAAGCAAAAAATCAATAAACACGGATTATGATAATAAAGGAGGGCTTGGAAAGAGTGAAGAGAAAAGTGTAAAACTGATGCTACTCATTAGAAACAGTGCTGAAAATGTCCTTAATTGAAATGTGCAGGTCGGTGCAACAAATAATATTACATCAAAACATTTACTGCAAAAATGTAATGAAAACAACGAAAAGATGGTGTTCAGATAAAATGTTTAGCAAGTGGGCTGCCTTAAAACTTTTAGATAGGTTTTAGTGACTTTAGAGCTGGAATAAAAAGGTCAAAGACTGTAAGATGTAGATTAATTTTATTTCCTATTAGAACTGCAAATTATTCAAGATCAAATTCAATTTTGAGGCATTCAAATTGACTTTAGGCTAAAGCAACATATTTTATTTAGAGTGTGATTATTATTATTATTATTATTATTATTATTATTATTATTATTATTATTATCATCGTCTGTTTTATTAGCAGCGAATATTAAAAAGCGGACGTTACTGCGACAATGAAAGGTGCCAGTAAAAATCCATGAAGACAAAACACAAACGTTTTGAATTTAACTCCGCAGCTTACCTCAAGCGTTTCCCCTGCCTCACAGAAACTGATGATATTAGAATCATCCGGGCTCTTCCTCAGAGTACCACCAGCAGGAAGGGTGTTGTCATTGTAGGATCTGATGAACTTGAAGTCACTGGTGTGGGATCCTGTTGTCAGATACGCGTCATAATTGTAAGAACTGCGGAGAGTTCCAGCTCCCTCAACCTCTGCATAGTTGGGAGGGAGGTACGCGCTGGGAATGGCCACCGCTCCATCAAACAACAGCCTGGGCTTCCTCCTGCGGCAAAACCTCACAGCCAGGATCAGGATAATGAAAGTCAGAAAGAAGGTGGACACGGACACGAGCGCGATGATCAAATATGACGTCAGTTTGGAGCTGCTCTCCTCATAAGTCATGTCTTTAAGCTCTGGAACTTCAGCGAGGTTATCAGAAATAAGCAGATAGACAGAGCAGCTGGTAGAGAGAGCGGGCTGTCCGTTATCTTTCACTGAGATAACAAGGTTCTGCTTCATGCTGTCAGATTCACTGATGTCCCGCTGCGCCCGGATCTCTCCACTATGGAGACCGATGCTGAAAAGTCCCGGATCAGTGGACTTTACAATGTGATAGGAGAGCCACGCGTTCTGTCCAGAGTCAGCATCCACAGCGATCACCTTGGAGACCAGAGAGCCGGACAGAGCAGCTTTGGGGACCATCTCAGTCATTAAAGACTTCCCCTCTGGAGCAGGGTATAATATCTGTGGAGAGTTATCATTCTCATCTGTTATGAACACACTCACAGTCGCGTTGCTGCTGAGGGGAGGAGAGCCATTGTCTCTGGCCACAACCTGGACTTTGAAGTTTCTGAACTGCTCGTAGTCAAATGACCTCACAGCATGGATCACCCCCGTGTCTGCATTGATGGACAAAAATGAGGACACTGGAACACCGTTGACCTCACTGGACACCAGAGAATACAGCACTGTGCCGTTCTGCCTCCAGTCTGGGTCTCTCGCAGTCACAGAGCAGACAGAGGTGCCTGCTTTGTTGTTCTCAGCTACATGAGTTTTGTAAAACTGCTCTTCAAATACAGGAGGGTTGTCATTTATATCTGCCACAGATAACTGAAAGGTTTTAGAGGAGGATAAAGGTGGGCTGCCTTCATCCACTGCGATAACTGTAAGGTTGTACTCTGAGGTGAGTTCGCGGTCAAGTGGACCAGATGTAGAGATTGAGAAATAATTTTTAATAGATGGTGTTAATTTAAAAGGAACGTTTCCCTGAATGCTGCAGCGAATCTGACGATTTTTCTCAGAGTCCTTGTCTTGTACATTAATAATGCCTACTTCAGTTCCAGGTGACGTGTTTTCTGGAATCGGATTGCTGAGTGACTTTAGTTGTATGGTGGGTGCGTTGTCGTTAACATCGACTACATCAATCACAACTTTAGCGAAAGAAGCCAGTCCTGATCCATCTTTAGCTTCAATCCTTAATTCATACATCGTTTGTTTTTCATAATCTAAGTTTCCACTTAAAATCAAACGCCCTGTTTGGGAGTCAAGGGTAAATAATTTAAGCACGTCACCAGAGAGCCGTCCAAACTGGTAAGTCACCTGACCATTAGCGCCTTCATCAGCGTCAGTGGCGCTCACTGTAGTTACTGTGGTGCCAACTGGTGAATCTTCACGCAGACTCACTTTATAAACTGTCTGGCTGAAGACTGGAGAATTATCATTAGCATCGAGTACAGTAACATGTATGACTATAGAGGCAGATCTAGGCGGATTACCTCCATCGATAGCGGTGAGCATCAACCTCACCTCCTGCTCCTGTTCACGGTCCAGCTCTTTCTCTAAAACCAGCTCGCCATATTTTTCCTGACCGGGATTATTATGGAAAAGGAAAGAAAAGTATCGATTATCCTGTAATTTGTAGCTCTGTACAGCATTCACTCCTATATCTGCGTCATGGGCTTCGTTCACAGCATAGCGAGCGCCCTTAACTGCTGATTCTCTGATCTCTAATTTCACAATATCATTTGGAAAAGCTGGATAATTATCATTGATATCTGTGATTTCTACCACAATGCGATGTAATTCCAGAGGATTTTCAAGGATCACTTCGAATTTTAACGCACAGTCAGTCACGAACCCACACAGCTGCTCTCTGTCGATTCTCTCGGCTACAATCAGGTCTCCAGTCTTCATGTCTATGTCACAGTAACGTTTGCTGCCATCATCGACATCCAGACGCGCTTTACGCAGCGACAACGTTTTCGCATTTATTCCCAGATCCTTTGCCAGATTCCCGATCACAGATCCAATCTTCCTCTCCTCTGGAGTGGAATAGCTCACATCTCCACTTACCGTCGACAACAAGAGGAGAATGGACGTTACACCAAACACAAAACACCGAGCAGTAAATCCACTGTATTCCATAGCTTTCCAAACCAGGAGCTCCCAGTACAGCCAGCGATAAAATCCAGTTTTGCGGAAGATTATAAAAGGTACAAATATATTTAAGAATTGTATCGTTAAAAATCCAACAGAGCTCACATGAAAATAACCTCACAAAGGTTCAATGGCGCTGCCTCCTGCACCAGTTTCCACCACTCCTCTCATTGCATATTAAAACAGTGGGAGGACGATCTTTCCTCCGGTCTAGGCTGGTGAACAGCGACGCAGTGTGATGTGCTCAAGAAACTGCACTTCAAAAATACAATTTATTTACACTGACTCTTATCGCTGTTCTAAGTCACGCCACAAACTGAAGGAAAACTAATTACTTACGAGCGAGCAAATAGAGAAATGTATAAAATTCCTAAAGCAAACGAATATAATATAAAAGGCTCATATCCGGCCGCTGTCCACGGCTGTGGTGCTGAATTAAAGCCATAGTGCAACAACATACGCCCAGTGAATGAATACATCAGAGACCAGAAAGACAAACAAACAAAAAAAAGCATTTCTCGTAAATAATTTACACAAAATAAAAATAATGACTGCACTGGCAGAAGCTGGGGACACGCCGCCTCCACTTCTTGAAGTTACACGAGATCATTTTGGAGGGATTGTTTAGATTTCAGGGCTCCTTTCAGAAGTAATTTATTTTTCCTGACTGCTCTTTATAAATGTTCCCCTTTCCCATTGAAAGAATGTTTTGAGTAATTAACATAAAATATAAAAATAAGTAAATTATATGAAAAAAATAGGTTTAAATGCCGAGGATTACCACTTAAATAAACTGTGCTGAAAGGCTAAATTCCATGCATTTAAATATAAGCTCAGTAAAACAGGAGTAAGGCTGAAGAGAAACTTAGATTATTCAAAAAAAAAAAAAAAACAGTCAAAAGAAATATTTGTCGAAATGCGAGGAAAAGCGTCCGCTCTTAATTTTGAAAAGGACTTCACTATCAAATCACTCACACTAATAACAACACACTGTCACTGAAAGCTACAGTAGCCACGTAAGTCATAAAAGTTTGTTAGAGCAAATAAGTTCTTGAAAAAACACCTTAAAAACTTAAGTCTCTTAATTGTATTTGAGTAAAAAATACGGGCCTTTTCTCTGACTGCTGTACAAAGAATAAAAGAATAAAATAAGAACAAAGAGAGAAATAACTTGAGTGGAAATACAACGAAGTTTTGTGTGTTTTTGCGATAGAAAAGAAGCATTCAAAAGGACTAAATTAATAAAAGCACTGTAGCGTCATTATATATATAATTCATTTTTGAATTTATACTACAATAAAAATCCTAGTAGGTCGCCTTTTCGTCAGTTAGTCTAGTTATGCAGATTAGGTAGTCAGAACTGCCATGTTTTTATTCGTGCAATAAACAAGTTCATCTGTAAAGGTTTATAAGCAAAAATGTAACAAAAAATATGAAAAGAAAAAAACAAAACAGACTTTGTGCCGGCAAGTTTTTCACGTCTATTTACATTTCAAGGTCCTTATGGAAATTAAACCTTTGAGCCTATGGATGAAGTTATTGACCTGAATTTATGTGTGATCATGTTTAAACTGCTGTATGAGAGTTTTGTATTTGTAGGAGATGCTTCTCCACTAGTCAGGCGACATTTGCAACGATGAAACTCCACCAAAGTTCTTACATCATCTCGTCCAAACAGGATTACAACAGTCAAAAACTGATGCCGCAGTTACAAAATTCTCAAACCAAAGTCTCCTTGAAATCAGGCAGAAAATTATTCTTGCTCTGTATGAAAAAGATGTGAATGATCAAGTTTAAACGCAAAACCTGGAAAAAGAATTCTTACCTCGAGCGTTTCCCCTGCCTCGGAGAAACTGATGATATTAGAATCATCCGGGCTCTTCCTCAGAGTACCACCAGCAGGAAGGGTGTTATCATTGTAGGATCTGATGAACTTGAAGTCGCTGGTGTGGGATCCTGTTGTCAGATACGCGTCATAATTGTAAGAACTGCGGAGAGTTCCAGCTCCCTCAACCTCTGCATAGTTGGGAGGGAGGTACGCGCTGGGAATGGCCACCGCTCCATCAAACAACAGCCTGGGCTTCCTCCTGCGGCAAAACCTCACAGCCAGGATCAGGATAATGAAAGTCAGAAAGAAGGTGGACACGGACACGAGCGCGATGATCAAATATGACGTCAGTTTGGAGCTGCTCTCCTCATAAGTCATGTCTTTAAGCTCTGGAACTTCAGCGAGGTTATCAGAAATAAGCAGATAGACAGAGCAGCTGGTAGAGAGATCGGGCTGTCCGTTATCTTTCACTGAGATAACAAGGTTCTGCTTCATGCTGTCAGATTCACTGATGTCCCGCTGCGCCCTGATCTCTCCACTATGGAGACCGATGCTGAAAAGTCCCGGATCAGTGGACTTTACAATGTGATAGGACAGCCACGCGTTCTGTCCAGAGTCAGCATCCACAGCGATCACCTTGGAGACCAGAGAGCCGGACAGAGCAGCTTTGGGGACCATCTCAGTCATTAAAGACTTCCCCTCTGGAGCAGGGTATAATATCTGTGGAGAGTTATCATTCTCATCTGTTATGAACACACTCACAGTCGCGTTGCTGCTGAGGGGAGGAGAGCCATTGTCTCTGGCCACAACCTGGACTTTGAAGTTTCTGAACTGCTCGTAGTCAAATGACCTCACAGCATGGATCACCCCCGTGTCTGCATTGATGGACAAAAATGAGGACACTGGAACACCGTTGACCTCACTGGACACAAGAGAATACAGCACTGTGCCGTTCTGCCTCCAGTCTGGGTCTCTCGCAGTCACAGAGCAGATAGAGGTGCCTGGTTTGTTGTTCTCAGCTACATAAGCTTTGTAGAACTGCTCTTCAAATACAGGAGGGTTGTCATTTATATCTGCCACAGATAACTGAAAGGTTTTAGAGGAGGATAAAGGTGGGCTGCCTTCATCCACTGCGATAACTGTAAGGTTGTACTCTGAGGTGAGTTCGCGGTCAAGTGGACCAGATGTAGAGATTGAGAAATAATTTTTAATAGATGGTGTTAATTTAAAAGGAACGTTTCCCTGAATGCTGCAGCGAATCTGACGATTTTTCTCAGAGTCCTTGTCTTGTACATTAATAATGCCTACTTCAGTTCCAGGTGACGTGTTTTCTGGAATCGGATTGCTGAGTGACTTTAGTTGTATGGTGGGTGCGTTGTCGTTAACATCGACTACATCAATCACAACTTTAGCGAAAGAAGCCAGTCCTGATCCATCTTTAGCTTCAATTTTTAATTCATATGATGTTTGTTTCTCATAATCGACGTTTCCACTTAAAATTAAATTTCCTGTTTCCGAATCAAGCGAAAATAATTCAAGCACGTCTCCAGAGAGCCGTCCGAATTCATACGTCACCTGACCATTAGCGCCTTCATCAGCGTCAGTGGCGCTCACTGTAGTTACTGTGGTGCCAACTGGTGAATCTTCACGCAGACTCACTTTATAAACTGTCTGGCTGAAGACTGGAGAATTATCATTAGCATCGAGCACAGTAACATGTATGACTATAGAGGCAGATCTAGGCGGATTACCTCCATCGATAGCGGTGAGCATCAACCTCACCTCCTGCTCTTGTTCACGGTCCAGCTCTTTCTCTAAAACCAGCTCGCCATATTTTTCCTGACCGGGATTATTATGGAAAAGGAAAGAAAAGTATCGATTATCCTGTAATTTGTAGCTCTGTACAGCATTCACTCCTATATCTGCGTCATGGGCTTCATTCACCGCATAGCGAGCGCCCTTAACTGCTGATTCACTGATCTCCAGTTTAACAACGTCCTTGGCGAAAGCTGGAGAATTATCATTAATATCTGTGATTTCTACCACAATGCGATGTAATTCCAGAGGATTTTCGAGGATCACTTCGAATTTTAACGCACAGTCAGTCACGAACCCACACAGCTGCTCTCTGTCGATTCTCTCGGCTACAATCAGGTCTCCAGTCTTCATGTCTATGTCACAGTAACGTTTGCTGCCGTCATCGACATCCAGACGCGCTTTACGCAGCGACAACGTTTTCGCATTTATTCCCAGATCCTTTGCTAGATTCCCGATCACAGACCCAATCTTCCTCTCCTCTGGAGTGGAATAGCTCACATCTCCGTTTACCGTCGACAACAAGAGGAGAATGGACGTTACACCAAACACAAAACACCGAGCAGTAAATCCACTGTATTCCATATTAAGCTTTCCAAACCAGGAGCTCCCAGAACAGCCAGCGGTAAAATCCAGTTTTGCGGAAGATTATAGAAGGGACAATATATATTTAAGAAATGTGTCGTTAAAAATCCAACAGAGCTCACATGAAACTAACCTCAGAAAGGTTCAATGGCGCTGCCTCCTGCACCAGTTTCCACCACTCCTCTCATTGCATATTAAAACAGTGGGAGGACGATCTTTCCTCCGGTCTAGACTGGTGAACAGCGACGCAGTGTGATGTATTCAAGTAACTACACTATAAAAGCACTAGTTGTGTACTCAGTATCTTATCGCTGTTGTAAGTCACGCCATACAAACGGAAAACAAATTGCACAGGATCATAGAAATAAAGAAACGTTTAAAATTTCTACAGCAAACCAATACAGTAAAAAGCTCATATCGGGCCGCTGTCCACGACTGTGGTGCTGAACCAAAGCCACAGCAACAACATAGACACAGTGAACATATTAGGGGTAAAAGGAAAAAGCAAACTACTCAGGTTTTTTTTTTTTTTTTTTGGAAATAACTTGCGCAATATCAAAGCATTACACA
The DNA here is from genome assembly GCF_015220715.1 of Pygocentrus nattereri. Lineage (NCBI taxonomy): Eukaryota > Metazoa > Chordata > Actinopteri > Characiformes > Serrasalmidae > Pygocentrus > Pygocentrus nattereri. Next base: position 3,678,823 of record NC_051228.1, read on the forward strand.
TGCTAACAGCGTACACTGTTAGAAATAAAGGTACTAAGCAGGTACATGTTTCGTTCATCAAGGTGCAAACAATGTAAATGTACCTTCAAAAGGTTCTACAGTGGTTTTAAGGTCTGATCGTGAAGCTTAAATCAGTTCCTCCACGTGAAAATTTGGTTTTTGTACATTTTAATAACCAAATGTTTTAAAACAGAGCAGTAGAATAAAAGCCTGGAGGCGAGGCGGGGTGTGTGGAGTCAGTGCATCTTAGAAAATAGAATTTCAATGGATTCTAGTACAGTGATGTTCCCAGACTTAAGGTACTGAGATGTACCCCTGAGGGTCCCACCACAGTGACAAAAAGGGTCTTGCCCCAGTGAGAGTGTCGCATCTTTTTTTTTTTTTTTTCTGAGTGTGTATACTCCTAATTATGAAAAAAATATATATATCACCATAGAATTCCTCAAACTCGTCAGATCACACTTTCATTGTAAACTAAAGTAGCCACGTGACTAAGAAAAAAACGATGGAGAAAATCAGTGCTTGGCAAAACAGTTTAACAGCTTAATTCAATTTATTTGACTCAACAATATGAGATAATTGTGTATACAAATATTTCAATAATAGGGATGAATAATTTAACTAGTACAAAAGCATGCGTTTGCTTTTTATTGTCATGAAGTAGTATTAAAAATGATCAAATCATTTAAAAAAAAATAAACTATCATGTGATGGTTTCTATTTATTAATTATTTATTATAATTACTATGAGAGTCTTCATAGGTCGTTATTTCCTGATTTGGTCTAGTTATTCAAATTAGGTAGTCAGTTCTGTCCTGTGTTGAGACGAACGTTCACTAAATTAATCACTAAATGTTTTTCCAATCAATTTGCAGAAACTTTTTTCTTTTGGCTTCATGTTACAAAAAGATGAAAGAAAAATTGCACATTTTGTGTCAGCAAATTGAGCTCGGATTTCACTGGGAATTTTTTTTTTCCTGTTAATTTTGTGAATATAACAACTCAAACCGTTGAAGAAATTATTCATCTGGCTTTAAATGTTTTATGTTTACATTGCTGCATGAGAATTTTGGATGCCCACAAGACGCTCCTGCACTTGTCAAACGAGATTTGCAACCCTGAAATGCCAAGAAAGTTCTTACACCAACTCCTCCTTACTGAATTACAACGTTAAACAAAGTGTGGCTGTTATACAGCTTAGGAGCTTTTCAAACCAAATATTTATTGAAATCAGGTAAAAAGACGTAACATGACAAAAGACCACAATCATCATTCCTAAAGACGAGACCTAGAAACAGAAATCTTACCTCGAGAGTTTCCCCTGCCTCGGAGAAACTGATGATATTAGAATCATCCGGACTCTTCCTCAAAGTACCACCAGCAGGAAGAGTGTTATCATTATAGGATCTGATGAACTTGAAGTCGCTGGTGTGGGATCCTGTTGTCAGATACGCGTCATAATTGTAAGAACTGCGGAGAGTTCCAGCTCCCTCAACCTCTGCATAGTTGGGAGGGAGGTAAGCGCTGGGAATGGCCACCGCTCCATCAAACAACAGCCTGGGCTTCCTCCTGCGGCAAAACCTCACAGCCAGGATCAGGATAATGAAAGTCAGAAAGAAGGTGGACACGGACACAAGCGCGATGATCAAATATGACGTCAGTTTGGAGCTGCTCTCCTCATAAGTCATGTCTTTAAGTTCTGGAACTTCAGCGAGGTTATCAGAAATAAGCAGATAGACAGAGCAGCTGGTAGAGAGAGCGGGCTGTCCGTTATCTTTCACTGAGATAACAAGGTTCTGCTTCATGCTGTCAGATTCACTGATGTCCCGCTGCGCCCTGATCTCTCCACTATGGAGACCGATGCTGAAAAGTCCCGGATCAGTGGATTTTACAATGTGATAGGACAGCCACGCGTTCTGTCCAGAGTCAGCATCCACAGCGATCACCTTGGAGACCAGAGAGCCGGACAGAGCAGCTTTGGGGACCATCTCAGTCATTAAATACTTCCCCTCTGGAGCAGGGTATAATATCTGTGGAGAGTTATCATTCTCATCTGTTATGAACACACTCACAGTCGCGTTGCTGCTGAGGGGAGGAGAGCCATTGTCTCTGGCCACAACCTGGACTTTGAAGTTCCTGAACTGCTCGTAGTCAAATGACCTCACAGCATGGATCACCCCCGTGTCTGCACTGATGGACAAAAATGAGGACACTGGAACACCGTTGACCTCACTGGACACCAGAGAATACAGCACTGTGCCGTTCTGCCTCCAGTCTGGGTCTCTCGCAGTCACAGAGCAGATAGAGGTGCCTGGTTTGTTGTTCTCAGCTACATAAGCTTTGTAGAACTGCTCTTCAAATACAGGAGGGTTGTCATTCACATCTGCCACAGATAACTGAAAGGTTTTAGAGGAGGATAAAGGTGGGCTGCCTTCATCCACTGCGATAACTGTAATGTTGTACTCGGAGGTGAGTTCGCGGTCAAGTGGACCAGATGTAGAGATTGAGAAATAATTTTTAATAGATGGTGTTAATTTAAAAGGAACGTTTCCCTGAATGCTGCAGCGAATCTGACGATTTTTCTCAGAGTCCTTGTCTTGTACATTAATAATGCCTACTTCAGTTCCAGGTGACGTGTTTTCTGGAATCGGATTGCTGAGTGACTTTAGTTGTATAGTGGGTGCGTTGTCGTTAACATCGACTACATCAATCACAACTTTAGCGAAAGAAGCCAGTCCTGATCCATCTTTAGCTTCAATCCTTAATTCATACATCGTTTGTTTTTCATAATCTAAGTTTCCACTTAAAATTAAACGCCCTGTTTGCGACTCAAGGTTAAATAATTTAAGCACGTCTCCAGAGAGCCGTCCAAACTGGTAAGTCACCTGACCATTAGCACCTTCATCAGCGTCAGTGGCGCTCACTGTAGTTACTGTGGTGCCAACTGGTGAATCTTCACGCAGACTCACTTTATAAACTGTCTGGCTGAAGACTGGAGAATTATCATTAGCATCGAGTACAGTAACATGTATGACTATAGAGGCAGATCTAGGCGGATTACCTCCATCGATAGCGGTGAGCATCAACCTCACCTCCTGGTCCTGTTCACGGTCCAGCTCTTTCTCTAAAACCAGCTCGCCATATTTTTCCTGACCGGGATTATTATGGAAAAGGAAAGAAAAGTATCGATTATCCTGTAATTTGTAGCTCTGTACAGCATTCACTCCTATATCTGCGTCATGGGCTTCATTCACAGCATAGCGAGGGCCTTTAACGGCTAATTCACTGATCTCTAATTTTACAATATCATTTGGAAAAGCCGGAGAATTATCATTAATATCTGTGATTTCTACCACAATGCGATGTAATTCCAGAGGATTTTCGAGGATCACTTCAAATTTTAACGCACAGTCAGTCATGAACCCACACAGCTGCTCTCTGTCGATTCTCTCGGCTACAATCAGGTCTCCAGTCCTCATGTCTATGTCACAGTAACGTTTGCTGCCATCATCGACATCCAGACGCGCTTTACGCAGCGACAACGTTTTCGCATTTATTCCCAGATCCTTTGCCAGATTCCCGATCACAGACCCAATCTTCCTCTCCTCTGGAGTGGAATAGCTCACATCTCCGTTTACCGTCGACAACAAGAGGAGAATGGACGTTACACCAAACACAAAAGACCGAGCAGTAAATCCACTGTATTCCATATTAAGCTTTCCAAACCAGGAGCTCCCAGAACAGCCAGCGATAAAATCCAGTTTTGCGGAAGATTATAAAAGGGACAAATATATTTAAGAAAAGTGTCGTTAAAAATCCAACAGAGCTCACATGAAAATAACCTCACAAAGGTTCAATGGCGCTGCCTCCTGCACCAGTTTCCACCACTCCTCTCATTGCATATTAAAACAGTGGGAGGACGATCTTTCCTCCGGTCTAGACTGGTGAACAGCGACGCAGTGTGATGTGCTCAAGAAACTGCACTGCAAAAATACTATTTATTTACACAGACTCTTATCGCTGTCCTAAGTCACGCCACAAACTGAAGGAAAACTAGTTACTTACGAGCGAGCAAATAGAGAAATGTATAAAAGTTCTAAAGCAAACGAATATAATATAAAAGGCTCATATCCGGCCGCTGTCCACGGCTGTGGTGCTGAATTAAAGCCATAGTGCAACAACATACGCCCAGTGAATGAATACATCAGAGACCAGAAAGACAAACAAACAAAAAAAAGCATTTCTCGTAAATAATTTACACAAAATAAAAATAATGACTGCACTGGCAGAAGCTGGGGACACGCTGCCTCCACTTTTTGAAGTTACACGAGATCATTTTGGAGGGATTGTTTAGATTTCAGGGCTCCTTTCAGAAGTAATTTATTTTTCCTGACTGCTCTTTATAAATGTTCCCCTTTCCCATTGAAAAATGTTTTGAGTAATTAACATAAAATATAAAAATAAGTAAATTATATGAAAAAATAGGTTTAAATGCCGAGAGTTACCACTTAAATAAACTGTGCTGAAAGGCTAAATTCCAAGCATTTAAATATAAGCTCAGTAAAACAGGAGTAAGGTTGAAGAGAAACTTAAATTATTTAAAAAAAAAAAAAAAACGCTCAAAAGAAATATTTGTCGAAATGCGAGGAAAAGCGTCCGCTCTTAATTTTGAAAAGGACTTCACTATCAAATCACTCACACTAATAACAACACACTGTCACTGAAAGCTACTGTAGCCACGTAAGTAATAAAAGTTTGTTAGAGCAAATAAGTTCTTGAAAAAACACCCTAAAAACTTAAGTCAATTAATTGTATTTGACGAATAAATACGAGCCTTTTCTCTGACTGCTGTACAAAGAATAAAATAATAAAATAAGAACAAAGAGAGAAATAACGTGAGTGGAAATACAACGAATTTTTGTGTGTTTTTGCGATAGAAAAGAAGCATTCAAAAGGACTAAATTAATAAAAGCACTGTAGCGTTATTATATATATAATTCATTTTTGAATTTATACTCCAATAAAAATCCTAGTAGGTCGCCTTTTCGTCAGTTAGTTTAGTTATGCAGATTAGGCAGTCAGTACTGCCATGTGTTGATGTGTGCAATAAACAAGTTCATCTGTAAAGGTTTATAAGCAAAAATGTAACAAAAAATATGAAAAGAAAAAAACAAAACAGACTTTGTGCCGGCAAGTTTTTCACGTCTATTTACATTTCAAGGTCCTTATGGAAATTAAACCTTTGAGCCTATGGATGAAGTTATTGACCTGGTTTTATTTGTGATCATGTTTAAACTGCTGTATGATTTTTGTATTTGTAGGAGATGCTTCTCCACTAGTCAGGCCACATTTGCAACGATGAAACTCCACCAAAGTTCTTACATCATCTCGTCCAAACAGGATTACAACAGTCAAAAACTGATGCCGCAGTTACAAACGACTCAAACCAAATTCTCCTTGAAATCAGGCCAAAAAAAATATTCTTGCTCTGTATGAAAAATATGTGAATGATCAAGTTTAAACGCAAAACCTGGAAAAAGAATTCTTACCTCGAGCGTTTCCCCTGCCTCACAGAAACTGATGATATTAGAATCATCCGGGCTCTTCCTCAGAGTACCACCAGCAGGAAGGGTGTTGTCATTGTAGGATCTGATGAACTTGAAGTCGCTGGTGTGGGATCCTGTTGTCAGATACGCGTCATAATTGTAAGAACTGCGGAGAGTTCCAGCTCCCTCAACCTCTGCATAGTTGGGAGGGAGGTACGCGCTGGGAATGGCCACCGCTCCATCAAACAACAGCCTGGGCTTCCTCCTGCAGCAAAACCTCACAGCCAGGATCAGGATAATGAAAGTCAGAAAGAAGGTGGACACGGACACGAGCGCGATGATCAAATATGACGTCAGTTTGGAGCTGCTCTCCTCATAAGTCATGTCTTTAAGCTCTGGAACTTCAGCGAGGTTATCAGAAATAAGCAGATAGACAGAGCAGCTGGTAGAGAGAGCGGGCTGTCCGTTATCTTTCACTGAGATCACAAGGTTCTGCTTCATGCTGTCAGATTCACTGATGTCCCGCTGCGCCCGGATCTCTCCACTATGGAGACCGATGCTGAAAAGTCCCGGATCAGTGGACTTTACAATGTGATAGGACAGCCACGCGTTCTGTCCAGAGTCAGCATCCACAGCGATCACCTTGGAGACCAGAGAGCCGGACAGAGCAGCTTTGGGGACCATCTCAGTCATTAAAGACTTCCCCTCTGGAGCAGGGTATAATATCTGTGGAGAGTTATCATTCTCATCTGTTATGAACACACTCACAGTCGCGTTGCTGCTGAGGGGAGGAGAGCCATTGTCTCTGGCCACAACCTGGACTTTGAAGTTCCTCAACTGCTCGTAGTCAAATGACCTCAAAGCATGGATCACCCCCGTGTCTGCATTGATGGACAAAAATGAGGACACTGGAACACCGTTGACCTCACTGGACACCAGAGAATACAGCACTGTGCCGTTCTGCCTCCAGTCTGGGTCTCTTGCAGTCACAGAGCAGATAGAGGTGCCTGGTTTGTTGTTCTCAGCTACATAAGCTTTGTAGAACTGCTCTTCAAATACAGGAGGGTTGTCATTCACATCAGCCACAGATAACTGAAAGGTTTTAGAGGAGGATAAAGGTGGGCTGCCTTCATCCACTGCGATAACTGTAATGTTGTATTCTGAGGTTAGTTCGCGGTCAAGTGGACCAGATGTAGAGATTGAGAAATAATTTTTAATAGATGGTGTTAATTTAAAAGGAACGTTTCCCTGAATGCTGCAGCGAATCTGACGATTTTTCTCAGAGTCCTTGTCTTGTACATTAAAAATGCCTACTTCCGTTCCAGGTGACGTGTTTTCTGGAATCGGATTGCTGAGTGACTTTAGTTGTATGGTGGGTGCGTTGTCGTTAACATCGACTACATCAATCACAACTTTAGCGAAAGAAGCCAGTCCTGATCCATCTTTAGCTTCAATGTTTAATTCATACATCGTTTGTTTTTCGTAATCTAAGTTTCCACTTAAAATTAAACACCCTGTTTGGGAGTCAAGGGTAAATAATTTAAGCACGTCACCAGACATATGTCCGAATTCATACGTCACCTGACCATTAGCGCCTTCATCAGCGTCAGTGGCGCTCATTGTAGTTACTGTGGTGCCAACTGGTGAATCTTCACGCAGACTCACTTTATAAACTGTCTGGCTGAAGACTGGAGAATTATCATTAGCATCGAGTACAGTAACATGTATGACTATAGAAGCAGATCTAGGCGGATTACCTCCATCGATAGCGGTGAGCATCAACCTCACCTCCTGCTCCTGTTCACGGTCCAGCTCTTTCTCTAAAACCAGCTCGCCGTATTTTTCCTTACCGGGATTATTATGGAAAATGAAAGAAAAGTATCGATTATCCTGTAATTTGTAGCTCTGTACAGCATTCACTCCTATATCTGCGTCATGGGCTTGACTTACGGCATAGCGAGCGCCTTTATCAGCTGACTCAGTGATTTCCAGTTTAACAACGTCCTTGGCAAAAGCTGGAGAATTATCATTAATATCTGTGATTTCTACCACAATGCGATGTAATTCCAGGGGATTTTCGAGGATCACTTCAAATTTTAACGCACAGTCAGTCACGAACCCACACAGCTGCTCCCTGTCGATTCTCTCGGCTACAATCAGGTCTCCAGTCTTCATGTCTATGTCACAGTATCGTTTGCTGCCATCATCGACATCCAGACGCGCTTTACGCAGCGACAACGTTTTCGCATTTATTCCAAGATCCTTTGCCAGATTCCCGATCACAGACCCAATCTTCCTCTCCTCTGGAGTGGAATAGCTCACATCTCCACTTACCGTCGACAACAAGAGGAGAATGGACGTTACACCATACACAAAACACCGAGCAGTAAATCCACTGTATTCCATATTAAGCTTTCCAAACCAGGAGCTCCCAGTACAGCCAGTGATAAAATCCAGTTTTGCGGAAGATTATAGAAGGGACAAATATATTTAAGAATTGTATCGTTAAAAATCCAACGGAGCTCACATGAAAATAACCTCACAAAGGTTCAATGGCGCTGCCTCCTGCACCAGTTTCCACCACTCCTCTCATTGCATATTAAAACAGTGGGAGGACGATCTTTCCTCCGGTCTAGACTGGTGAACAGCGACGCAGTGTGATGTGCTCAAGAAACTGCACTTCAAAAATACTAATTATTTAAACAGACTCTTATCGCTGTCCTAAGTCACGCCACAAACTGAAGGAAAACTAATTACTCAGGAGCGACAAATAGAGAAATGTATAAAATTTCTAAAGCAAACGAATATAATATAAAAGGCTCATATCAGGCCGCTGTCCACGGCTGTGGTGCTGAATTAAAGCCATAGTGCAACAACATACGCCCAGTGAATGAATACATCAGAGACCAGAAAGACAAACAAACAAAAAAAAGCATTTCTCGTAAATAATTTACACAAAATAAAAATAATGACTGCACTGGCAGAAGCTGGGGACACGCCGCCTCCACTTCTTGAAGTTACAAGAGATCATTTTGGAGGGATTGTTTAGATTTCAGGGCTCCTTTCAGAAGTAATTTATTTTTCCTTACTGCTCTTTAAAAATCTTCCCCTTTCCCATTGAAAAATGTTTTGAGTAATTAACATAAAATATAAAAATAAGAAAATTACATGAAAAAAATAGGTTTAAATGCCGAGAGTTACCACTTAAATAAACTGTGCTGAAAGGCTAAATTCCATGCATTTAAATATAAGCTCAGTAAAACAGGAGTAAGGCTGAAGAGAAACGTAGATTATTCAAAAAAAAAAAAAAACAGTCAAAAGAAATATTTGTCGAAATGCGAGGAAAAGCGTCCGCTCTTAATTTTGAAAAGGACTTCACTATCAAATCACTCACACTAATAACAACACACTGTCACTGAAAGCTACTGTAGCCACGTAAGTAATAAAAGTTTGTTAGAGCAAATAAGTTCTTGAAAAAACACGCTAAAAACTTAAGTCAATTAATTTTATTTGAGTAAAAAATACGGGCCTTTCCTCTGACTGCTGTACAAAGAATAAAAGAATAAAATAAGAACAAAGAGAGAAATAACGTGAGTGGAAATACAACGAATTTTTGCGTGTTTTTGCGATAGAAAAGAAACATTCAAAAGGACTAAATTAATAAAAGCACTGTAGCGTTATTATATATATAATTCATTTTTGAATTTTTAATCCAATAAAAATCCTAGTAGGTCGCCTTTTCGTCAGTTAGTCTAGTTATGCAGATTAGGCAGTCAGTACTGCCATGTGTTGATGTGTGCAATAAACAAGTTCATCTGTAAAGGTTTATAAGCAAAAATGTAACAAAAAATATGAAAAGAAAAAAACAAAACAGACTTTGTGCCGGCAAGTTTTTCACGTCTATTTACATTTCAAGGTCCTTATGGAAATTAAACCTTTGAGCCTATGGATGAAGATATTGACCTGGTTTTATGTGTGATCATGTTTAAACTGCTGTATGAGAGTTTTGTATTTGTAGGAGATGCTTCTCCACTAGTCAGGCCACATTTGCAACGATGAAACTCCACCAAAGTTCTTACATCATCTCGTCCATACAGGATTACAACAGTCAACAACTGATGCCACAGTTACACACTTCTCAAACCAAATTCTCCTTGAAATCAGGCCAAAAAAAATATTCTTGCTCTGTATGAAAAATATGTGAATGATCAAGTTTAAACGCAAAACCTGGAAAAAGAATTCTTACCTCGAGCGTTTCCCCTGCCTCACAGAAACTGATGATATTAGAGTCATCCGGGCTCTTCCTCAGAGTACCACCAGCAGGAAGGGTGTTGTCATTGTAGGATCTGATGAACTTGAAGTCGCTGGTGTGGGATCCTGTTGTCAGATACGCGTCATAATTGTAAGAACTGCGGAGAGTTCCAGCTCCCTCAACCTCTGCATAGTTGGGAGGGAGGTACGCGCTGGGAATGGCCACCGCTCCATCAAACAACAGCCTGGGCTTCCTCCTGCGGCAAAACCTCACAGCCAGGATCAGGATAATGAAAGTCAGAAAGAAGGTGGACACGGACACAAGCGCGATGATCAAATATGACGTCAGTTTGGAGCTGCTCTCCTCATAAGTCATGTCTTTAAGCTCTGGAACTTCAGCGAGGTTATCAGAAATAAGCAGATAGACAGAGCAGCTGGTAGAGAGAGCGGGCTGTCCGTTATCTTTCACTGAGATCACAAGGTTCTGCTTCATGCTGTCAGATTCACTGATGTCCCGCTGCGCCCTGATCTCTCCACTGTGGAGACCGATGCTGAAAAGTCCCGGATCAGTGGACTTTACAATGTGATAGGAGAGCCACGCGTTCTGTCCAGAGTCAGCATCCACAGCAATCACCTTGGAGACCAGAGAGCCGGACAGAGCAGCTTTAGGGACCATCTCAGTCATTAAAGACTTCCCGTCTGGAGCAGGGTATAATATCTGTGGAGAGTTATCATTCTCATCTGTTATGAACACACTCACAGTCGCGTTGCTGCTGAGGGGAGGAGAGCCATTGTCTCTGGCCACAACCTGGACTTTGAAGTTTCTGAACTGCTCGTAGTCAAATGACCTCACAGCATGGATCACCCCCGTGTCTGCATTGATGGACAAAAATGAGGACACTGGAACACCGTTGACCTCACTGGACACCAGAGAATACAGCACTGTGCCGTTCTGCCTCCAGTCTGGGTCTCTCGCAGTCACAGAGCAGATAGAGGTGCCTGGTTTGTTGTTCTCAGCTACATAAGCTTTGTAGAACTGCTCTTCAAATACAGGAGGGTTGTCATTCACATCTGCCACAGATAACTGAAAGGTTTTAGAGGAGGATAAAGGTGGGCTGCCTTCATCCACTGCGATAACTGTAATGTTGTACTCGGAGGTGAGTTCGCGGTCAAGTGGACCAGATGTAGAGATTGAGAAATAATTTTTAATAGATGGTGTTAATTTAAAAGGAACGTTTCCCTGAATGCTGCAGCGAATCTGACGATTTTTCTCAGAGTCCTTGTCTTGTACATTAATAATGCCTACTTCAGTTCCAGGTGACGTGTTTTCTGGAATCGGATTGCTGAGTGACTTTAGTTGTATAGTGGGTGCGTTGTCGTTAACATCGACTACATCAATCACAACTTTAGCGAAAGAAGCCAGTCCTGATCCATCTTTAGCTTCAATGCTTAATTCATACATCGTTTGTTTTTCATAATCTAAGTTTCCACTTAAAATCAAACGCCCTGTTTGCGAGTCAAGGGTAAATAATTTAAGCACGTCACCAGACATATGTCCGAATTCATACGTCACCTGACCATTAGCGCCTTCATCAGCGTCAGTGGCGCTCACTGTAGTTACTGTGGTGCCAACTGGTGAATCTTCACGCAGACTCACTTTATAAACTGTCTGGCTGAAGACTGGAGAATTATCATTAGCATCGAGTACAGTAACATGTATGACTATAGAGGCAGATCTAGGCGGATTACCTCCATCGATAGCGGTGAGCATCAACCTCACCTCCTGCTCCTGTTCACGGTCCAGCTCTTTCTCTAAAACCAGCTCGCCATATTTTTCCTGACCGGGATTATTATGGAAAAGGAAAGAAAAGTATCGATTATCCTGTAATTTGTAGCTCTGTACAGCATGCACTCCTATATCTGCGTCACGGGCTTGACTTACAGCGTAGCGAGCGCCTTTAACGGCTGATTCTCTGATCTCCAATTTAACAACGTCCTTGGCGAAAGCTGGAGAATTATCATTAATATCTGCGATTTCTACCACAATGCGATGTAATTCCAGAGGATTTTCGAGGATCACTTCGAATTTTAACGCACAGTCAGTCACGAACCCACACAGCTGCTCTCTGTCGATTCTCTCGGCTACAATCAGGTCTCCAGTCTTCATGTCTATGCCACAGTAACGTTTGCTGCCATCATCGACATCCAGACGCGCTTTACGCAGCGACAACGTTTTCGCATTTATTCCCAGATCTTTTGCCAGATTCCCAATCACAGACCCAATCTTCCTCTCCTCTGGAGTGGAATAGCTCACATCTCCGTTTACCGTCGACAACAAGAGGAGAATGGACGTTACACCAAACACAAAACACCGAGCAGTAAATCCACTGTATTCCATATTAAGCTTTCCAAACCAGGAGCTCCCAGAACAGCCAGCGATAAAATCCAGTTTTGTGGAAGATTATAGAAGGGACAAATATATTTAAGAAATGTGTCGTTAAAAATCCAACAGAGCTCACATGAAAATAACCTCACAAAGGTTCAATGGCGCTGCCTCCTGCACCAGTTTCCACCACTCCTCTCATTGCATATTAAAACAGTGGGAGGACGATCTTTCCTCCGGTCTAGGCTGGTGAACAGCGACGCAGTGTGATGTGTTTAAAAACTGCACTGTTAAAACGCTCATCATGTACCCAGTACTTTTGAGCTGTTCTAAGTATTGCCATGAAAATACGGAGAACAAATCAGAAAGAAACAAACTAATAAAGAAAATTTTAACATTCCGACACAATCGATTATGATGTAAAGCTCATATGGGGCCGCTGTCCGCGGCTGTGGTGCTGATCTTAAACAACGGTGCGGAAATGTACAGCCTGGGAACATCACAAGAACCAGGTGGGAAAGGCAAATCATGCATTTTTGGCAAATTAATTACAATTAATGAAAATATTGGCCACACGCGCGTAAAATTAAGCAGTTCATGGGACATATTGTGTCGCTTCTGGGAAAGGCACGCGGTCATTTTGGAGGACTGTGGGTCAGTTTTTTAAATCTACATGGTTTGTATTCCTGAAAACGTGTTTCAGACCAACTTCTCACAATAATCACAAAACACTGTCTTTATAAGATTAAGTAGCGACGTCACTTAAAATTGTAATAATAATAATAATAATAATAATAATAATAATAATAATAATAATAATTCTTTCGGCTGCTCCCTTTACGGGTCGCAACAGCAGATCATCTGCCTCCATCTTGCCGTATCCACTGCCTCCTCTACTTTTACACCAACCATCTCCATGTCCACCTTCACTACATCCATAAACCTTCTCTGAGGTCTACCTCTTCTCCTTCTACTCGGCAGCTTCATCTCCAACATTCTTTGACCAATATATCCACTATTCCTCCTCAACACATGTCCAAACCATCTCAACCTGGCTTCTCTGGCTTTATCTCCAAACTGCTCCACCTTCACTGTCCCTCTGATCTGCTCATTTCTAATCTTGTCCAGCCTTGTCACTCCCAACGAAAATCTCAGCATCTTCATCTCCGCCACCTCCAGCTCAGCCTCCTGTCTTTTAAACAGAGCCACAGTCTCCAAACCGTCCATCATAGCAGGAAGCACTGCTGTCTTGTAAACCTTCCCTTTCACTCTTGCTGCTATTCTTCTGCCACACATCAGCCCTGACACCCGTCTCCCCCCCACTCCATCCTGCCTGCACCCTCTTCTTCACATCTTTTCTACACTGTCCATTGACTCAACATTATATGATTTGTCTATCTGAGCCACAAAAAAAAAAAAAAGTCTGAATGAAAATCAGACCAAATCAAGCAGGAATTAATTGATATCATGTGACAGTTTATTTTTCCAAATTACAGTTATAAAGTACAGCTATTTGGAAAAAAAATAGCATGAACAGGGCTGGCACGCTTGATGTTGTTATTTAATTCACTTATTTATTTATTTTTTTTATATTTATTTATTACCATCTGACCAAGGCGTACGGACCGTTACAACGTAAAGTAGTCCAAGTATTCTGCTTAGTCTAGCTGCCCAGCTAAAGTAGTCAGTAATGCCATATCTGAAAACGTACAATGGCGAAATTCATCACTATTTTTTTTTCACATGTAATAGCACTAAAAAAAAAAAAAAAAACGCCATTTCCTCCCCTGATCGATCATAAAAATCCTTAAATTAACTTCTAATTAATGTGATACAACAGTAAACACAGATTATCGCAGGAATAGTGTGTTCAGGAACTTCTCAAACCAGACATTTCTTGACATCAGGCAAAACATTTGTAACACTGCCTGACAAAAGACGACCATCATCAGTCGGAAACACAAGCCCTTAAAACAGAAATCTTACCTCGATTGTTTCCCCTGCCTCAGAGAAACTGACGATATTTGAATCACCCGGGCTCTTCCTCAGAGTGCGTGAACATCCGAGTAGATCAGCACGTTCTGAAATACTCAGACCAGCCCGTCTGGCACCAACAACCACGCCACGTTCAAAGTCAATTAAATCCCCTTTCTTCCCCCGTTCTGATGCTCGGTCTGCACTTCAGCAACCTGTCTTGACCACCTCTACATGCTTAAATGCAGTGAGCTGTGGCCGTGTGACAGGCTGATTAGGTATTTGTGTTAACAATCAACTGAACAGGTGTACTTAATAAAGTGGCCGGTGAATGTAATTATATCCAGTTTTATGTTTAAATTGCTATATGACAAATTTGTATCTCGTGAAGTTACCTCATCATTTGTCAGACCACATCACAATTCTAACGTCACTATCAATGCACACACAAGCCCTGAATACAGAAACCTTCTCAACTTCTCAAAACCAAAACTTCATTATAATCACGCAAAAGAATTTGTTACTCTGAACGACGAAAAACCACAATCATCAATAGGAAACACAAGCCCTTAAAACAGAAATCTTACCTCGAGCGTTTCCCCTGCCTCACAGAAACTGATGATATTAGAATCATCCGGGCTCTTCCTCAGAGTACCACCAGCAGGAAGGGTGTTATCATTGTAGGATCTGATGAACTTGAAGTCGCTGGTGTGGGATCCTGTTGTCAGATACGCGTCATAATTGTAAGAACTGCGGAGAGTTCCAGCTCCCTCAACCTCTGCATAGTTGGGAGGGAGGTACGCGCTGGGAATGGCCACCGCTCCATCAAACAACAGCCTGGGCTTCCTCCTGCGGCAAAACCTCACAGCCAGGATCAGGATAATGAAAGTCAGAAAGAAGGTGGACACGGACACGAGCGCGATGATCAAATATGACGTCAGTTTGGAGCTGCTCTCCTCATAAGTCATGTCTTTAAGCTCTGGAACTTCAGCGAGGTTATCAGAAATAAGCAGATAGACAGAGCAGCTGGTAGAGAGAGCGGGCTGTCCGTTATCTTTCACTGAGATAACAAGGTTCTGCTTCATGCTGTCAGATTCACTGATGTCCCGCTGCGCCCTGATCTCTCCACTATGGAGACCGATGCTGAAAAGTCCCGGATCAGTGGATTTCACAATGTGATAGGACAGCCAAGCATTCTGTCCAGAGTCAGCATCCACAGCGATCACCTTGGAGACCAGAGAGCCAGAAAGGGCAGCTTTGGGGACCATCTCAGTCATTAAAGACTTCCCCTCTGGAGCAGGGTATAATATCTGTGGAGAGTTATCATTCTCATCTGTTATGAACACACTCACAGTCGCATTGCTGCTGAGGGGAGGAGAGCCATTGTCTCTGGCCACAACCTGGACTTTGAAGTTTCTGAACTGCTCGTAGTCAAATGACCTCACAGCATGGATCACCCCCGTGTCTGCATTGATGGACAAAAATGAGGACGCTGGAACACCGTTGACCTCACTGGACACCAGAGAATACAGCACTGTGCCGTTCTGCCTCCAGTCTGGGTCTCTCGCAGCCAAAGAGCAGATAGAGGTGCCTGGTTTGTTGTTCTCAGCTACATAAGCTTTGTAGAACTGCTCTTCAAATACAGGAGGGTTGTCATTTACATCTGCCACAGATAACTGAAAGGTTTTAGAGGAGGATAAAGGTGGGCTGCCTTCATCCACTGCGATAACTGTAACGTTGTACTCGGAGGTGAGTTCGCGGTCAAGTGGACCAGATGTAGAGATTGAGAAATAATTTTTAATAGATGGTGTTAATTTAAAAGGAACGTTTCCCTGAATGCTGCAGCGAATCTGACGATTTTTCTCAGAGTCCTTGTCTTGTACATTAATAATGCCTACTTCAGTTCCAGGTGACGTGTTTTCTGGAATCGGATTGCTGAGTGATTTTAGTTGTATGGTGGGTGCGTTGTCGTTAACATCGACTACATCAATCACAACTTTAGCGAAAGAAGCCAGTCCTGATCCATCTTTAGCTTCAATTTTTAATTCATACATCGTTTGTTTTTCATAATCTAAGTTTCCACTTAAAATTAAACCCCCTGTTTCCGAATCAAGCGAAAATAATTCAAGCACGTCTCCAGAGAGCCGTCCAAATTCATACGTCACCTGACCATTAGCGCCTTCATCAGCGTCAGTGGCGCTCACTGTAGTTACTGTGGTGCCAACTGGTGAATCTTCACGCAGACTCACTTTATAAACTGTCTGGCTGAAGACTGGAGAATTATCATTAGCATCGAGTACAGTAACATGTATGACTATAGAGGCAGATCTAGGCGGATTACCTCCATCGATAGCGGTGAGCATCAACCTCACCTCCTGCTCCTGTTCACGGTCCAGCTCTTTCTCTAAAACCAGCTCGCCATATTTTTCCTGACCGGGATTATTATGGAAAAGGAAAGAAAAGTATCGATTATCCTGTAATTTGTAGCTCTGTACAGCATTCACTCCTATATCTGCGTCATGGGCTTCATTCACCGCATAGCGAGCGCCTTTATCAGCTGATTCTCTGATCTCTAATTTAACAACGTCCTTGGCGAAAGCTGGAGAATTATCATTAATATCTGTGATTTCTACCACAATGCGATGTAATTCCAGAGGATTTTCGAGGATCACTTCGAATTTTAACGCACAGTCAGTCACGAACCCACACAGCTGCTCTCTGTCGATTCTCTCGGCTACAATCAGGTCTCCAGTCTTCATGTCTATGTCACAGTAACGTTTGCTGCCGTCATCGACATCCAGACGCGCTTTACGCAGCGACAACGTTTTCGCATTTATTCCCAGATCCTTTGCCAGATTCCCAATCACAGACCCAATCTTCCTCTCCTCTGGAGTGGAATAGCTCACATCTCCGTTTACCGTCGACAACAAGAGGAGAATGGACGTTACACCAAACACAAAACACCGAGCAGTAAATCCACTGTATTCCATATTAAGCTTTCCAAACCAGGAGCTCCCAGTACAGCCAGTGATAAAATCCAGTTTTGCGGAAGATTATAAAAGGGACAAATATATTTAAGAAATGTGTCGTTAAAAATCCAACAGAGCTCACATGAAAATAACCTCACAAAGGTTCAATGGCGCTGCCTCCTGCACCAGTTTCCACCACTCCTCTCATTGCATATTAAAACAGTGGGAGGACGATCTTTCCTCCGGTCTAGGCTGGTGAACAGCGACGCAGTGTGATGTATTCAAGTAACTACACTATAAAAGCACTAGTTGTGTACTCAGTATCTTATCGCCGTTGTAAGTCACGCCATACAAACGGAAAACAAATTGCACAGGATCATAGAAATAAAGAAACGTTTAAAATGTCTATAGCAAACCAATACAGTAAAAAGCTCATATTGGGTCGCTGTCCACGACTGTGGTGCTGAACCAAAGCCACAGCAACAACATAGACACAGTGAACATATTAGGGGTAAAAGGAAAAAGCAAACTACTCAGTTTTTTTTTTTGGAAATAACTTGCGCAATATCAAAGCATTACACATGCTAACACTGTTAGAAATAAAGGTACTATGCAGGTACATGTTTCGTTCATCAAGGTACAAACAATGTAAATGTACCTTCAAAAGGTTCTACAGTGGTTTTAAGGTCTGATCGTGAAGCTTAAATCAGTTCCTCCAGATGAAAAGTTGTTTTTTGTACATTTTAATAACCAAATGTTTTAAAACAGAGCAGTAGAATAAAAGCCTGGAGGCAAGGTGGGGTGTGTGGAGTCAGTGCAGCTTAGAAAATAGAATTTCAATGGATTCTAGTACAGTGATGTTCCCTGACTAAAGGTACTGAGATGTACCCCTGAGGGTCCCACCACAGTGACAAAAAGGGTCTTGCCCCAGTGACAGTGTCGCATCTTTTTTTTCTGAGTGTGTATACTCCTAATTATGAAAAAAATATATATATCACCATAGAATTCCTCAAACTCGTAAGATCACAATTTCATTGTAAACTAAAGTAGCCACGTTACTAAGAAAAAAACGATGGAGAAAATCAGTGCTTGGCAAAACAGTTTAACAGCTTAATTCCATTTATTTGACTCAACAATATGAGATCATTGTGTATACAAATATTTCAATAATAGGGATGAATAATTTAACTAGTACAAAAGCATGCGTTTGCTTTTTATTGTCATGACGTGGTATTAAAAATGATTGAATTATTTAAAAAAAATATCATGTGATGGTTTCTATTTATTAATTATTTATTACAATTACTATGAGAGTCTTCATAGGTCGTTATTTCCTGATTTGGTCTAGATATTCAAATTAGGTAGTCAGTTCTGTCCTGTGTTGAGACGAACGTTCACTAAATTAATCACTAAATGTTTTTCCAATCAATTTGCAGAAACGTTTTTTTTTTGGCTTCATGTTACAAAAAGATAAAAGAAAAATTAAACATTTTGTGTCAGCAAATTGAGCTCGGATTTCACTGGGAATTATTTTTTTCCTGTTAAATTTGTGAATATAACAACTCAAACCATTGAAGAAATGATTCATCTGGCTTTAAATGTTTTATGTTTACATTGCTGCATGAGAATTTTGTATGCCCAGAAAACGCTCCTTCACTTGTCAAACGACATTTGCAACCCTGAAATGCCATGAAAGTTCTTACACCAACTCCTCCTTACTGAATTACAAGGTTAAACAAAGGTTGGCTGTTATGCAGCTTAGGAGCTTTTCAAACCAAATATTTCTTGAAATCAGGTAATTCTTACGTCACTATCAATGCAAACACAAGCCCTGAAAACAGAAACCATCTCAAATTCTCAAAACCAAAACTTCATTGTAATCACGCAAAACACTTTTGTTACTCTGCACGACGAAAAACCACAATCATCAATCGGAAACACAAGCCCTTAAAACAGAAATCTTACCTCGAGCGTTTCCCCTGCCTCACAGAAACTCATGATATTAGAATCATCCGGGCTCTTCCTCAGAGTACCACCAGCAGGAAGGGTGTTGTCATTGTAGGATCTGATGAACTTGAAGTCGCTGGTGTGGGATCCTGTTGTCAGATACGCGTCATAATTGTAAGAACTGCGGAGAGTTCCAGCTCCCTCAACCTCTGCATAGTTGGGAGGGAGGTACGCGCTGGGAATGGCCACCGCTCCATCAAACAACAGTCTGGGCTTCCTCCTGCGGCAAAACCTCACAGCCAGGATCAGGATAATGAAAGTCAGAAAGAAGGTGGACACGGACACGAGCGCGATGATCAAATATGACGTCAGTTTGGAGCTGCTCTCCTCATAAGTCATGTCTTTAAGTTCTGGAACTTCAGCGAGGTTATCAGAAATAAGCAGATAGACAGAGCAGCTGGTAGAGAGAGCGGGCTGTCCGTTATCTTTCACTGAGATCACAAGGTTCTGCTTCATGCTGTCAGATTCACTGATGTCCCGCTGCGCCCTGATCTCTCCACTATGGAGACCGATGCTGAAAAGTCCCGGATCAGTGGACTTTACAATGTAATAGGACAGCCACGCGTTCTGTCCAGAGTCAGCATCCACAGCGATCACCTTGGAGACCAGAGAGCCGGACAGAGCAGCTTTGGGGACCATCTCAGTCATTAAAGACTTCCCCTCTGGAGCAGGGTATAATATCTGTGGAGAGTTATCATTCTCATCTGTTATGAACACACTCACAGTCGCGTTGCTGCTGAGGGGAGGAGAGCCATTGTCTCTGGCCACAACCTGGACTTTGAAGTTTCTGAACTGCTCATAGTCAAATGACCTCACAGCATGGATCACCCCCGTGTCTGCATTGATGGACAAAAATGAGGACGCTGGAACACCGTTGACCTCACTGGACACCAGAGAATACAGCACTGTGCCGTTCTGCCTCCAGTCTGGGTCTCTCGCAGTCACAGAGCAGATAGAGGTGCCTGGTTTGTTGTTCTCAGCTACATAAGCTTTGTAGAACTGCTCTTCAAATACAGGAGGGTTGTCATTCACATCAGCCACAGATAACTGAAAGGTTTTAGAGGAGGATAAAGGTGGGCTGCCTTCATCCACTGCGATAACTGTAATGTTGTACTCGGAGGTGAGTTCGCGGTCAAGTGGACCAGATGTAGAGATTGAGAAATAATTTTTAATAGATGGTGTTAATTTAAAAGGAACGTTTCCCTGAATGCTGCAGCGAATCTGACGATTTTTCTCAGAGTCCTTGTCTTGTACATTAATAATGCCTACTTCAGTTCCAGGTGACGTGTTTTCTGGAATCGGATTGCTGAGTGACTTTAGTTGTATGGTGGGTGCGTTGTCGTTAACATCGACTACATCAATCACAACTTTAGCGAAAGAAGCCAGTCCTGATCCATCTTTAGCTTCAATCCTTAGTTCATACATCGTTTGTTTTTCATAATCTAAGTTTCCACTTAAAATCAAACGCCCTGTTTGCGAGTCAAGGGTAAATAATTTAAGCACGTCTCCAGAGAGCCGTCCAAACTGGTAAGTCACCTGACCATTAGCGCCCTCATCAGCGTCAGTGGCGCTCACTGTAGTTACTGTGGTGCCAACTGGTGAATCTTCACGCAGACTCACTTTATAAACTGTCTGGCTGAAGACTGGAGAATTATCATTAGCATCGAGTACAGTAACATGTATGACTATAGAGGCAGATCTAGGCGGATTACCTCCATCAATAGCGGTGAGCATCAACCTCACCTCCTGCTCTTGTTCACGGTCCAGCTCTTTCTCTAAAACCAGCTCGCCATATTTTTCCTGACCGGGATTATTATGGAAAAGGAAAGAAAAGTATCGATTATCCTGTAATTTGTAGCTCTGTACAGCATTCACTCCTATATCTGCGTCATGGGCTTCATTCACAGCATAGTGAGCGCCTTTATCAGCCGCTTCTCTGATCTCTAATTTCACAATATCATTTGGAAAAGCCGGAGAATTATCATTAATATCAGTGATTTCTACCACAATGCGATGTAATTCCAGAGGATTTTCGAGGATCACTTCAAATTTTAACGCACAGTCAGTCATGAACCCACACAGCTGCTCTCTGTCGATTCTCTCGGCTACAATCAGGTCTCCAGTCCTCATGTCTATGTCACAGTAACGTTTGCTGCCATCATCGACATCCAGACGCGCTTTACGCAGCGACAACGTTTTCGCATTTATTCCCAGATCCTTTGCCAGATTCCCAATCACAGACCCAATCTTCCTCTCCTCTGGAGTGGAATAGCTCACATCTCCGTTTACCGTCGACAACAAGAGGAGAATGGACGTTACACCAAACACAAAACACCGAGCAGTAAATCCGCTGTATTCCATAGCTTTCCAAACCAGGAGCTCCCAGTACAGCCAGCGGTAAAATCCAGTTTTGCTAATTAATGAATCCGAGACAAATACATGGAAATAACCACAGGATCAAAAATCCAACACAGCTCAGCTAAAAGCCTCGCAAAGGTTCAATGGCGCTGCCTCCTGCACCAGTTTCCACCACTCCTCTCATTGCATATTAAAACAGTGGGAGGACGATCTTTCCTCCGGTCTAGACTGGTGAACAGCGACGCAGTGTGATGTGTTCAAGAAACTGCACTTCAAAAATACAAATTATTTACACAGACTCTTATCGCTGTTCTAAGTCACGCCAGAAATGCAAGGAAAACAAATGCACAAGAAAGAAACTAACAAAGAAATTTTTAAAAGTTCCGACACAATCGATTATGATGTAAAGCT
This sequence comes from Pygocentrus nattereri, assembly GCF_015220715.1. Classification (NCBI taxonomy): domain Eukaryota; kingdom Metazoa; phylum Chordata; class Actinopteri; order Characiformes; family Serrasalmidae; genus Pygocentrus; species Pygocentrus nattereri. Next base: position 3,700,722 of record NC_051228.1, read on the forward strand.
CATATGGGGCCGCTGTCCGCGGCTGTGGTGCTGATCTTAAACAACGGTGCGGAAATGCACAACCTGGGAACATCACAAGAACCAGGTGGGAAAAGCAAATCATGCATTTTTGACAAATTCATTACAATGAATGAAAACACTGGCCTCGCGCGCGTAAAATTAGGAAGTTCCACAATTTCTGTCTCTTCTTGAAGTTGTCATTTTAAGACGCTGCGGGAGAGATTCTGAAGCGTGTTTGTCTTTATTCTGATCGTTTGTGTTTCAGATTCGTCTGTAACACTAATGATATTACACTGTCACTGCAAGCCTCAACTGGGACGTGAGTTAAAAATAAGTACATAATTGAACGAACGAACAAACAAACAAACAAACAAACAAATAAATAAATACATAAATAAATACATAAATAAATATTAACAATAATAATAATAATAATCCTCCGAAGCGTAAATCATCGAATTGGCAAATCACCATAACATCAGCACTTTTTAATTGATTTAAAATTACAAGGTTTTTTTTGTTTATTATTATTATAATTATAATAATAATTATTATTAGTATTAATATTATTATTATTATTAGTAGTAGTAGTAGTAGTAGTAGTAGTAGTAGTAGCAGTATTATTTTATTTTTTTTTATCTGTGCCAAAAAAAACATCACTGAAGTAGGAGCAGACCACATCTATCAGAAAATTAATTTAAATCATAAAATAATTCATTTTTGCAAAGTACCGTTCTAAAGTAAAGCGGTACAGAAAGCCTGAGTTAACAGAGCGGCCCCGTTTGTTGTTTTTTTCACTGTTTATTTTATACCATAATGACAAAGCAAACATGTCGTTACTTTGTTAACTAGTCAAGTTATTTAGCTTAGACACTCAGTAATTTCGTGCGTTGATACTTTCTAGAAAGAAATTCATCACTGAGATTTTTAATGCAGTAATGCAAAAAAACAAAACTAAATAAATAAATAAATAAGAAATAGCTTGTCATGCTTGTATGTTACAAATGACGCTGTTTTTCTACGTAAATATGATATATGAATACCACAATATCAATAAATAATCTAATGGAAGGCATTATTTTAATTGACTTTATCCATATTTATGTTTAAATTTTTGTATGACAATCTTGTATGGCGTGAAAATGCCCCCACATTTGTCACACCACGTTTGCACCCCTGATCGTTCTTCAAAATAGTTACGCCAACATCAACTGTAAACACAAGCCCTTAAAATAAAAATCTTACCTCGAGATTTTCCCCTGCCTCGGAGAAACTGATGATATTAGAGTCATCCGGGCTCTTCCTCAGAGTACCACCAGCAGGAAGGGTGTTGTCATTGTAGGATCTGATGAACTTGAAGTCGCTGGTGTGGGATCCTGTTGTCAGATACGCGTCATAATTGTAAGAACTGCGGAGAGTTCCTGCTCCCTCAACCTCTGCATAGTTGGGAGGGAGGTACGCGCTGGGAATGGCCACCGCTCCATCAAACAACAGCCTGGGCTTCCTCCTGCGGCAAAACCTCACAGCCAGGATCAGGATAATGAAAGTCAGAAAGAAGGTGGACACGGACACAAGCGCGATGATCAAATATGACGTCAGTTTGGAGCTGCTCTCCTCATAAGTCATGTCTTTAAGTTCTGGAACTTCAGCGAGGTTATCAGAAATAAGCAGATAGACAGAGCAGCTGGTAGAGAGAGCGGGCTGTCCGTTATCTTTCACTGAGATAACAAGGTTCTGCTTCATGCTGTCAGATTCACTGATGTCCCGCTGCGCCCTGATCTCTCCACTATGGAGACCGATGCTGAAAAGTCCCGGATCAGTGGACTTTACAATGTGATAGGACAGCCACGCGTTCTGTCCAGAGTCAGCATCCACAGCGATCACCTTGGAGACCAGAGAGCCGGACAGAGCAGCTTTGGGGACCATCTCAGTCATTAAAGACTTCCCCTCTGGAGCAGGGTATAATATCTGTGGAGAGTTATCATTCTCATCTGTTATGAACACACTCACAGTCGCGTTGCTGCTGAGGGGAGGAGAGCCATTGTCTCTGGCCACAACCTGGACTTTGAAGTTTCTGAACTGCTCGTAGTCAAATGACCTCACAGCATGGATCACCCCCGTGTCTGCATTGATGGACAAAAATGAGGACACTGGAACACTGTTGACCTCACTGGACACCAGAGAATACAGCACTGTGCCGTTCTGCCTCCAGTCTGGGTCTCTCGCAGTCACAGAGCAGATAGAGGTGCCTGGTTTGTTGTTCTCAGCTACATAAGCTTTGTAGAACTGCTCTTCAAATACAGGAGGGTTGTCATTTATATCAGCCACCTGTATATTCAGAGTTGTGGTTGAGAACAGGGAAGGTGTACCTCCATCATTTGCTATTATTGTGAGATTATACTCAGCCACCTGCTCGCGATCAAGCAAAGTGGTAGTAATTAAGGTAAAATAATTCTTAATAGATGGCTGTAATTTGAAAGGTAGATTAGCTGGGATAGAACAACTGACTCGACTGTTTTCCCCAGAGTCTTGGTCCTTCACGTTTAATATGGCAACTTCTGAGCCAACCGCAATGTTTTCTGGGATAGGGTTCGTAAGTGATTTCATTGTTATTACTGGCGCATTGTCATTAACATCAATTATATCAATTACGACTTTACAATGGCTAGTTTGACCACCTCCATCCTCTGCTTGTATCTCCATCTCATATGAGGAGGCGCGTTCGTGGTCAAGTTGTCCAGTTACCAAGATCTCCCCACTTATTTCATCAATTTGAAACAGGTGACTGGTACTATCAGATAGGTGGTTAATATAATACGTTATCTGACCATTGGCACCTTCATCCATATCCGTGGCTTTAATTTGGATGACGGATGTTCCAGGCGCGGAATTTTCATATAATTGAGCCTTATACACAGACTGAGCGAACACTGGGGTATTATCATTGACATCTATGACAATCACCTGTATAACCACCGTACCAGATCGGGGTGGATTCCCTCCATCCACAGCCGTCAGCACCAATGAATGCTCCCCTTCTGCTTCTCGGTCGAGGTTGCTTTTCAGAACAATGTCCACATACCTGTCTTTGCTCGACCTCGCATCGATGTCAAAGTGTCTGTTTTGGCTGAGAATGTAACTCTGAACCGAATTCACGCCAACATCCAGGTCCCGTGCGCGAGCTATTTGAAATTTGCTTCCAGTCGGCGCCGTCTCGCTGATCTCAAGCTTGATGGACTCTTTCGGGAATGCTGGCGCGTTGTCGTTGACGTCCTGCACCTCTAAAACCACGTTGTGAAGCTCCAGAGGGTTTTCCAGAATAAATTCGAAATGCAGAAGGCAGCTGGAGGCTGTTCCGCACAGAGCCTCTCGGTCGATTCTCTCCAAAACAAACATATGTCCCGTATCCAGGTCTACTCCACAATACCGTCTGTCTCCTTGATAATCCAGTCTGGCCTTGCGGGATCGCAAACCTTTCGCATCCAGGTTGAGGTCCTTGCTTAGGCTTCCAATCGAGTGTTTTGTTTTGGTTTCTTCCGGGACAGAATAACGAAGGTCTGCGACAGCGATCCGGACGAGCAGTGGGATAAGTACAACTGCCCCAAGTCGCCGTTTGTAGGCGAACAATGCCAGCATTTTCCACATATTCCCAGATCCAATGAGGAAATCCTTGTACTGATAGCTTAATGTGAGATATTTCAGTCAATCTATTCGCCAAAGCATCGACACTGGAGCTCGTCTTACGCGAATGCGCACAAATCACTGCTTGCGCTTTGTGAAAGGAAATAAATAAACAAATAAATACACCAAAGCGCAGAATGGGTGTGTTTCCCTGCCTGAGAATTCAGAACTGGTGAAGAGCGACACGGTGTGGTGACGTGAGAACATGCAAGATGAGCTCAACAGCCAACTGGAGCTAGAACTTCATTAAAAAAAAAAAAAAGAATAAGCGAACGAGGTTGTTTTTAAATAAAACTTGCAAATACTACAAATCAATACATGCATTTAAAATCGTCTATATGAACATTATTATATACAAGCTGCTTGTTCAGCACCATGGACAGCTCCTCACAAAAACACAGTGCTTCTCCATTAGAGACCAAACCAAACCTGGTTAACCTTCTAATTATTGATATATTATGGAGTTTTATAGGAGAAATCACCAAAATTGCACATGATTTCCTGTGATGGTTTAATCCAGTAAGGGAAATGCTATTTTGGAACAAAAGAACAGTGGATGAATGATGAGATACTCAGACATAAATAAGTCTGAAATTATGGACCTCTTTCAGTTACACTGAAAGTAACTAAGTAACTAAGTAAATGTAATTAGTTTCTGTACTTAAGTATTTTTCAGACCGACCCAGTGCAGCACGCGGTTCAACGTCAGCGCAGCAGCGTAAAACTTTGGGAGAGTCTGTTCAACATAAATGATGAACTAACCTAACTTTGTGTAAATAGAGCTCAATATAGAAATATGTCCACATATGCAGTCGAGACTGACGCGGCTTTTTTCTGAATTTCTACAAACACCATTTCATTTTATAGTAAATGAGTTTGGGCTGGTTTATGTTTATGAACAGACGCCTACAGATCAACATAGTAAAGGAGCTCATCTGTGATCCTGAGTTTAAAGCCAGTTTTTATTCAACTTAAACTTGGAACTAAGTTGTAAATAAATCTGAAACTGAAACTTTGCTTGTGTGTAAAAAGTGATTTCAGAGCCACTCGGTTCTCCCTGATGGAAACTGTTTACCTTCAGTGTTTTGTGCTTCTGATCATTTTAATAGACGTCAGCGTCACTAATTAATGACGTTCTATTAAAAGACTGGTTTACCAAGAGAGACGCTGGAGGACTTTCACCTGAAATGAGTTCATGAAGCCAGTCTGGTTATAAAAATGATAACAGGACATCAGAGCCAGAATTCCTCTTTTAGTACTTTTACTTTATACTTAAGTACATTTGAAAGTAAATCCTTTAGTACTTTTACTCAAGTGGAGGTCTAAAGGGAGGAACTTTTACTTTTACTGGAGTAATATTTTACCTTGGGTGTCTCGACTTTAACTCAAGTATATGGTTTGTGTGCTTCATCCACCACTCCAAACCATTGACTTCACAAAGCCATTTATTACAGGGCCACCATGTAACTAAAAGTAAGTTCTAAAACAGCACATTCTCCCAGCTGATCAGTAATGAATTTGTTCCTAATTGTATTTTATTTTTTCCCCACTGTACATTCCTCACTTCAAATCAAGCACGATACCACGTATAACAATGTCTTTCCTCTGTATTTCTCAAATTCCCTATAAGTAACATGATTAGGTACCATTAAACACTTATCAAGTGACGTCAATTTTGAACAACATGCAGTAAGATTTAGTGGCACTGAATCAGGTGTATTACGTTCTAGTACAGAGGTCACTAATAGGCAGACCACAGTCAGAGTCTGGACCCAGATTCTGTCGAATGTAGTCCTGGGCCTATAACTGATAAACCCTAGAGAATAATTTAATTTCAACTGGCTGGTGCTATTTTAATCGACGCAACTTTCCAGCATTTACTGACAATAAATGTTGTTGAAATATTACTGAATTGTACTTTATTTGATTTGACATCAAGTTGCTGACTATATAAGACGCTGACTGCTACTTCAGTAAACAATATATGGCACTGAATCATAAAGCAAGTTAGACATTATGATGTTCTGGACCTTTGCTTGAGAAAATTTCTTTGACTCGACCTCAGTGATTTTTAATTAAAGACGTCTAGTGGGACAACAGCACAGCAAAAACAGCCATAAAATAAAAATCCCTTCCAGACCATGTGCCCAATGCAATGAACATCATGTGTCATTAGTCTTCATTTTATAGTCGCGATGGAAGAGCTACTTCCGTGCAGATCACCACATTACCCCTATTCTCCAACATCTCCATTGGCTTCCTGTGAAATATCGCATAAAGTTCAAAATTCTTCTGCTCACCTATAAAGCTCTTAACAATCTCACCCCTTCTTACCTGTCTGATCTTCTTCTTCCCTGTAAACCCTCTCGCTCTCTCAGGTCGTCTTCAGCTGGACTACTTATCATCCCTCCATCTAACCTCCAAGGCTTTGGTGACCGAGCCTTCTCAAGATCTGCCCCTCGACTCTGGAACTCTCTTCCACTACTGGTCAAGCAATTCAATTCACTCTCCATATTCAAATCTAAGATAAGATAAGATAAGATAAGATAAGATAAGATAAGATAAGATAAGATAAGATTTCTTATGTAAACTGCTTTGCCTCACCAAACTCATAACCTGCCCTTAGTCTTTTATGCTCCTTCATTAGACCCGCCTTATACTGCCTTGTCATTTTAATATGTATTACTGTGCTCTTGCTGTCTGTGTTAAGTGCATTATTTATGTACTCTGAATTGTAAGTGTCTTTGGGTCCTTGATAAAGCGTTATATAAAAATAAAGAATTGTTCATTATTGTTCATGTTAAGCTTTTCTGTACATAATACTAATTGACACCTGTTGTCCATCAGAATAGATATTCCACAGCCAAACAAACAGCATACTGGCCCCTCTTATCCATTGAGGCGAAAAAAGGGTTAATTTTTATCTTATTTGGAACATTTCATCTCACCATGTTATGTGTTTGTTATATTGTTAAATGATGGCTTGTGAGAAATTCTTATTCTATTACAGTGGACAGGGCATATATTGCACAACGTATGGTGTATAGTAAGAAAAGAAAACATGTATTCTACAGAAAACAGAGCACTCGAAGTGCATCAGTCAACTGAGAGTGGAAACAACTCAGAAATGGAAAGCTAGGCTAGTGATGATGAGGATGAAGATGTTGAGAGTTCTAGGCTAGACTAGAATCATTTCACCATGCACAGAACCATTTCAGTACGGAAATGATACTTTGACTATTCAAGTTTCTATATAGAAGCATTGTCTTTACTAAGGAACCTTTGAAGAACCATCCTTTTTGTAGGTGTGTATATAAATCTGTGAAAGATTATTACAGTAAAGTTTGGTGCTCTTAAAGTCCATATGTCATATGCCAACAGTGTACACTGAATACATGCTAGAAAATATTAATTTTATTAAGAAAATATTAAACCTATTATTGTCATTTAAATAAACTGCTGAACTAAACTGTTTTTGTGTCTGTTTTTTTTTTCTTAGTATTTTTGCTGGAAATAAAAACTAAATATAATAAATCCCTGCTGAAACAAACAAGGAAACAAGTAAACAATTGAAGTGTTTCTGTTGGTTCCTGATATTTTTTTGTGATGTTTTGTCTTTTTTTTTTTTTTTTTTGACTTCACAACGTCAAGGATCCCAGTGGTTTAACAGTTGACCAAAGGCTGATTCTAAATGCTTGTACTCATTTCCTAGTGGGATCTAGAGGTGTTCCTCAGGACACTAGTGGTTCCTATTGAAAACACTAAAGCCAGTTCCCTTTAGAAAGGAAAATGATGTTTTAATCCCATTGATGCCAACAGGACCAATAGATTAAACTATTGATCCTTTCGGCATCCCCCCACCCCGGTGGAGATAAGCAGGAGAAAACAGATCTGAAGTTCTTAGAATAAAATAAAGGTAACATACCTGAGACATTGTGTTTGTTCGCCAGGAGATTCCAGCTGATGAAGGTGATGCTCTGACGTCAGGAAGGCGTGTTGTAGCTTCTGCAGTGGATGGAGAGAAACTGCAGTGCCCATAACACAGCTTTTAAAACTTGACTTGACAAACAGAAAACAAGAGGGAACAACAGCTTTCAGGCCCACTCACAGCTCCATGTTAGCTCACTGTGGTGGCTTGCTTCATGCCACGCCTAGCCCCGCCCTCCAGAATAAGAGTCCAAGGCAGAATAGGCCTAGTGAATAAAAGTAGAATGAACATAACATACAACATTAAAAAAAACAAAAACAAAAAAAACACCACCTACTTTTTTTCTTTGACTAAAAAGAACCCAGACGTGATCTGATACAGCAATATGTTCACCATCTCAGCCCAATAACTCATTTATTGATAAATCATTTACTGCCAGTGCCACTCTTGGCCTAGGTTTAGTGTTTAGAGACTGACGTGACTGGCTGAGAGACACTTCAATCACTATTTAGCAAATTCTCAATTGTTTTTTGTTTTGTTTTGTTTTTTATGTTGTTTTTTTTTTGCAATTATTCAATTATTGTTGACAAGGACTTATAAAAATATATATTTTAATTCTGTGTATTTGACAATTTGATCATGTTGTCTCTGTTTTATGAAACAATAATAATGGGTCATCTCCCCATAAGAGTCACTGGTGTTACCGTTCGTCATTGGTGTTCCACATAATAAAGGTAACACGAGAGACGATTTTAATGAAAAGTGCATTTCACAAAGTGGCTGCTACAGAACATCAAACGACATGTTGTCAGTCATGGTAGATGCACTAAAATATGTCATTTAATCCATTTGTGTTCTGTTTTAATTTCACACTTACCTCAGAATAAAGCTGGTCACGCCAGTGACGTCAGTTAAAAGCTTCATGAGCTAAATGAGGAAATCTCTGATAACTGAAAGACACAGTGGACTCACCATGAGCTTTTCTTCATAGATCTTCAGAAAACGGGTAAAAGGAAGCCGAGTGATGTCATCAGTGAGTTTTTCACGACTCTTGGTGGCAGCAACTTTCATTATATATTTTATAATATTGATTTGGCTTTTGTTTTCTTTCCATCATTTAAATAATAGATTTTACAGTCAGGTATAGATTACTGCGATTAAAATAGCAGAAAAATGTGTTTTTCTTTTTGTTTGTTTGTTTTTTGTTTTTCTCTTCAAAAATATGGCCTCAGCCTTTATACATGTGTGTGATGACAAGCACGTCTGTGGTGCTCAGAATTCTTTATGATTGATTTAAAAACCGATATTGCTAAATTGAGGCTCAAGAAAGTTTGACTGTTAAAGTAACTTATTGCTTTATTTTAAAATATAAATAAATTGGAACCCTAGCATGTTTTTCAGTTATCCTAACACTACATTTCCCACAGTCCCAAGCAAAAATGGAAAAGGGAAAAAAAAAAAAAAATGCGCCCATGGCTCCCATTTCCATGACAACCTGCTCAACGGATCCCATCACTGCCTGCACTCAGCCCCTGGAGTTCATTCAGTCCATATGAAGTCTAGTGTGTCTTTAGTTGTTTTATCAGTTTTGTTTTTGTAGTGATCATGAACTTTGCTTGATTACCTGGTTTTCACTTATTTTGCCGACTTCTTCTTTTGACTGTGCCTACTGTTGAATTATGGTTAGACTGTTTTTCTATTTTGCGTCGCCTCCTCTGCACTAGAATTGCCACTCAGCAATGTTTTCTGGGCTGATCAAACAGTAGAGGGCGCTCCAAAATAAATAGGTTAATATTGAGGATATGAGCAGATTTAAGCATCAACACTTGTAAATGCTTATTATTATTGTTGTTGTTGTTGTTGTTGTTGTTGTTGTTGTTATATTTGTATATGTAGATAGGTGCATTAATTTCCTGACCAATCAGGACTCAGCAGCAGTGAAGCTAACCACTCAGCCCTCCATAGTAGTAATGCTAGAAGCTCAAAACCTGTTTGTTATAGAGAAGAAGAAGAAGAAGAAGAAGAAGAAGAAGAAGAAGAAGAAGAAGAAGAAGAAGAAGAAGAAGAAGAAGAAGAAGAAATGCAGGTATATTTTCTTTGCTTTTTCAGTAAAATACATCGTTTTACTTTCTTTAATGAGTGGAACGACATGGACAAGTAATTAGAATCTAGTTTAACTCTTTTGTTTTTAGCCATTTAGCTTATTTTACACCCATTCAGTGAGGACTTGCTGGAGAGCGCCCTCTGTTTTTTTACAGTCATGGTTTTGATATAATGGAAGAAATAGGAAGTGGCCAGGCTCCTCTTAAACCAGCTGTGGCACATCTACTGTCAGTGTTAGCTGTCTCTATTGTGGAGCTACAGCATGCTAACACAGCTGGCTGACATTAGCTGGCCTGGCTGGCTAAACTGATGTTAATGTAGAACAAATTGTAATAAAATACTTTGCAAAACACTTCATTATCATCTGTTTTGTAATAAGTCTCAAGGAAACAAGTCTATGAATAACAACTCACCCGTACAGTGGTGTCTCTAATCCCTTGTGCTAATCCATTGAGTTCCCTTTGAATTTTGAATGATTGTCCATGCGGACTGCGGCAGATTGCATTACTGAAGTTCTGGCTTAGGTGCAAAAACCACTAGAACTCAAATGAACAGTAGCCAGGTTAAAGACCCAGAAACCCTGTTTAATTAGTTACATTTAAAATGCATATTAGACAGACGGAGGCTTTCAAATTTCTACTCTGAATCCAGTTACTGGTCCTGGATATTGTAATCACTACTAGTTGACAAATAACAGATTGGCTACCTAATGTCATCTAATGTCAAACTTTTATTTATTTATTCATTTATTAACCACAGCACTTACCGTAGCAATCTGCCTGACCCAAGACTGCTATAAGTACAAAAACAGGAGGAAATAATGCATAAACGATTCTCAGATCCTTATGAAAGAAACTTTATTTGTGATTTATAAACAAAACACATTACCAGATTTCATAAAGTAATAAAAAATGAAAAAGAAAAGGGGGGAAAAAAAAGAAAGAAAAAATAAAAACACTATTTCACCGTTACACTGATGAGCAGGTGTACAAAAAGGTTGTTGAACAGATTTGCACTGTCAAAGTCAAGAGCATAGTGCCACTTCGGCACCGAATGACTTAATAGACATTCACTACACACAAGCAGAGTACATAGATGCTTTTTATCTTCAGTTTTTTTATTATTTTGTAGTTTTTATGAGTATTTTTGTGGTTTTTAATGGAAAAAAGGGGTTTATATAGTATAGGGGTTATATGAATATGAGTTCACATTAGCCGCAAAATAATAATAATAAAAAATCATATGTATATATATATATATATATATATATATATATATATATGAAGGGGTATAAAAAAGTCAGAGCATAACACTACATCATTACATCTAGAATGTTATGGTTAATGTCATTTCTGGGTGTTTGCATGTCTGCAAATTGTACATTGGTATATCTGTATGTGTGTATGTGCTTGTACATTAGAAACTGAACGAATAATTAGAAATATGTCTAAGTACTTCAGCAGAGACAATACACGTCCCCGGTTCGAGAAGAAATGGTTGAAAATAATTATGAAAAACATATCTATCTATATATATCTATATATAGTTTCTGTTTCTTCTGCGTATTACATGCAAACAGCCACTTAGTGATCTGACAGCACTAAACCACACCTGAAGGAGGCTGTGAATGTGTGTGATGTGTGTTTGTGTGTGTGTGTGTGTGTGTGGTGCGAATGCAGTCTTATAGCAGCGCTAACGTCTCTCCCATACCTTGAATAATAGTCCTACAGCCAAAAGAAAGAAGGGGAAATAAAAGACAGAGGGGAGGCGAAACCCTCTAAAATGAGAAAAGCAAACCTTACAGACGTTAAACCTTCTCGTGGTTTGGATGGCCTGAATGAGCAGCTGTCAGTGCTCACTGCTATTGTTTAACTCAACATTTGTAAGTCTACATGATGCCTACATGACAAGTGACATTAGCCTACGGAAACATTGATAGAGGCTGTTGGTTGTCATACAAAGTCAATTCTGATGCCTTTATAAATGTCTGCATAGGTGTATGACGGTTATCATGAAAGGCTTATGCCGTTGTGTAGCACTGTGAATGGCACCCTTCAGTAAAGTGTTTTATTGTAGACAGCTAAAATAAAAAAAAGAAATGCTGCATCAGTCCTTAATCTCTCCATCTTACAGACACCTCTATAACTAGCCTTATATATGTCATATATGGACCACCCTGTATTCCAAATCAAGCTCCATGAATTACATTGAAAATATAGGTCTATCTGCATAACTCTTCACCTTCACAACGGAGAAAGACTCCGCTGCCAGCATCCTGTTGTTAGCCCACTTGCTTGTGAATGGAAAGAGATGGCACATGTGCTTGCTTATATTCCCTGGGGAAGAGTTTTGGAGCTGGGAGTTCCAGTAACAGTGCTGAGGCTCAGTTGAAGTGAGGGGGTTACAGGTAAGAGAATGTACAGGTCTCTGATTCAGTCCATCCTGCCATGGTATGCAGTATAGTCACTAGGGGGCAGTTTTGACTGCGGTCCCCCAGTGGATGGCTACGAGTGAGTGAGACAAATGAGCAAATATCACAAGCACTGAAAGGCGAAGAGTCGGCAGGGAGAGGGAGAGAGCTTAAAGAACAACTACCGAACATTCAAAACAGAGGCAAAGGGATCAGGCTTGATTTGACATGAAGCAACAAGCACCATTCCTAAGACTCCCAAGAGGCTGCAGCACCTCAATCCTGTGCTGGCTTTGATGTAGCTATACAATGTATGGACAGACTGCATATGGGGGTCCACACTGGCACTACTGCACTGGAATGTATTCTACTATACTGGGTCTAGCATGAAAGAAGCATATGGAACATATGGGGTTTGCATGTTTACCGTGCAAGTCAGAGACAAACCTTTTATTTGATTTCCAGTCAAAAGAGCTAGTAAGTAAAAGGTATTCATTTTTCAGCGTAAGGGAAAAAGCAAGAGACATATTTAACATAATATACACACACGTATAATATCAGACCAACAGTATTTACTTTGTCCACTTTGTCCACTGCTTCTGTGCATCTTCCTGCCACTTCAACTCGCCTGTCTTTTCAGTCATACAACTAGTGAGTTCTCAGCATCTCCATTTTTGTCATTTTTGACATAATTTGAAAAAGCCTACTATCCTTTACATTGTGTGTAAACTTCAAGATCAACTGACCAAAAGAAATGGCCCAAAATGACTTGGAAAAAAAGTCTGGTTCCATTGACTTACAGGAAAAAATGTGTTTTTTCCTTCTTCTGTGAAGTGACCACTTTGGAGATGCAAGGTTTTGGTCTGAGAGTAGGGATATACACACACATACACTCATTAACCAAGCTGCTTATCTTCCTGAGTCGTAGGGGGCACTGAAGCCCACTCCCGTGCTCATTGGGTGGAACATACTCTACTTTTAATGTAAGTCAATGGAACCAGACTTTTTAATTTAAGTAATTTTGGGTAATTTCTGTTAATCAATTTATGATGAAATTTCTACACAATGTAAAGGCCAACAGTGACTTTCAAATTATGTCAAAAACTAAAAATAAAAATGGAGATACAAGGTTTTGTTCAGACATGTTTTATATATAGCTTAGTTGAGGTTTAATATGTTTTGAGTAAATAGGCTGCAGCCAGAAAAATGGTTAACCTGTACATAACAGCTAGAAATGAAGCCATTAAGTACGAGTGGAAACTGGAAGTTAAATAAAACAAGCGTCTCTGACTTTTGCGCCATCCTGTTCATGTCCGTGTCTTTGTCTGTCTAAACTTTTGTCTGTACGCATCACTTTGAACGGTATTCTTTAAGCTGTGTTTCTCCGCAGCACAGAGTGAAGCACTCTTGTCCATGTGAGTCAGCAGGGGGCTCTGTGAGCACTAAGCATAACACACTGCTACTGTTCTACCCCTGAAGTGGTTTAGTTTGATCAGCTTCGATCTCACACAGAGATATTTCTGACCAGATCATCATATTTTACACAGACACGTTTTGTGTCTAGTTTAAATACAAATTTCTTGATGCATTTCAAATCATTCTGAAGATCGTGCCTTCGTTTTCTCCTCTTTAGAGTCCTGGTTGTGAGGAAGGCATGAGGAATAAGAGGCCCCTCATGTATTTTAGACCTTTGGATTTATGGAGGGTGTGTGGTCATGGTTCATAATGCACACTGCCATGACTTCTGATGGGTTTTAGATTGCTACCAGCTTCTTAGAAAAATGTGGACTGAGAATTGTTCATCTAAGATGCATACATAAATATTGCGATAGCCAATTAATGCCTCCTGGTAGCCCTTACAACATACACGTAGGGCATAATTTGTAGATGGGTACAGAGAGAAGGGTCTCTTCTGGTCAGCACTGGACAGGGCTTCCCATATTGAGAGCTTGGTTTAAAAGGCTCTCCTCTCTATACTCACATTTTTCTCTTTTTTGGTTTTTCTCTTTCTGTGAGTTTTAGCTACCAACTTCAATTGACAGCTCCTTCTGACACAGCCCTTTCTCCTCTACTCTTCTCCATCGTCTTTTCCTTTCTCTTTCTTGTCCTTCTTGTCCTTCTTCTTCTTTTTCTTCTTCTTGGCCTCCTCTTTCTTGCCAAAGGTGATGAAATCGCCCTTGTCATCCAAGGCTCCTGGATCTTGGCGGATGGAGATGATAGCAGGGGAGCCAGGGATGATAAAGGCTTCAGGAGGGATCTCCCCTGGCTTTAGGGCCGGTGGGGGGCCGTAACCTGGACCTGCCCCATAACGGAAGCTCCAGCTGTTACTGTTGATCCCAGCTCCGACAGGAGGAGAGAGTTGTCCCTCACCTTCACCATCTAGAAGAGAGAAGAAAAGAAAGAGAGAGGGACAGAAATATCATTTAAGTATGATTCATCGTGTCAAAGGCTGCAGTGAGGTCAAGGATGAGGATATTAAGAAAACCAGCATCAGCAGACATTAAAAGATCATCAGCCAGTCTCGGTACTGTGCACGTTGCGAAAGCCAGACGGGAAAGGCTCCGACAATCCTGAAGCTGAGAGGCCGCAACTCTTTCCATCACTTTTAGCCAAAAAAGGGCGATTTGACAGCAGCTATTTTGAGAGAAGTTGGGACAGAACCTGAGGAAAAACAATGATTAATATGATGAGCAATAGGAGAAGAAATAGCAGAGGGACAGGATTTAAGAAGAGCAGTAGGGTGCAGGATCAAGCTGACCAGAGGAGGAAGAAGCCCTAGATCCCTATGACTATAGAAGAATCAACAAAGTTTATATATAGTCCTAAACAGCGTTTTGGGCCTAGAACTGCCAAGATTTATAATATTTGAATAGTAGGCAGAGCGGGCAGAATTTAGGGCATCCCCGTACCTAAAGATGTACTTCTTAAAAAGCAAGAGATGAACAGTAAGCCCAGTTTTCTTGTGCAGATGCTCAAGACGCCTTCAAGTAGCTTTGATAGCTCTGTGCTCAAAGGTAAACCACAAGGTGGTACGAGAAGAAGCAACCAGTTTAGTTTTGAGAAGAGCATGAAAGTTAAGTATGTTAGAAGTAGCATCATTGTGAAGTGAAACCATGGCATCAGGAGAAGGGAGATCAGAAAAGTCAGAAAGAAGTGAAGTCTAAAGAGATTTGGAAAACAGATGAAGGTCAACAGAGTAATGTTACAGAAAGAGAACGTGGTTTTCATAAAAGCTTTAGTAGTGGGTGTCCTGAGATAACAAAAACCGACAAAAGAACCAGTAACAGAAATATGTTGGAGACCAGTGGAACACAACAAGTCTAGTACACACCGAACAGACATAACATTATGACCGCCTCCTTGTTTCTACCCTCATTGTCCATCTTATCAGCTCCACCTACTATATAGGAGCACTTTGTAGTTCTACAGTTACAGACTGTAGTCCATCTGTTCCTCTGATACTTTGTTAGCCCCCTTTTACCCTGTTCTTCAGTGGTCAGGACCCCCATGGACCCTCACAGAGCAGGTACTATTTGGGTGGTGGATCATTCTCAGCACTGCAGTAACACTGATGTGGTGGTGGTGGTGTTAGTGTGTGTTGTGCTGGTATGAGTGGATCAGACACAGCAGTGCTGCTGGAGTTTTTAAACACTGTGTCCACTCACTGTCCACTCTATTAGACACTCCTACCTTGTCTGTCCACCTTGTAGATGTTAGAGATGAGCGCAAACCAGCACAACACACTAACACACCACCACCGCATCAGTGTGACTGCAGTGCTGAGAATGACCCACCACCCAAATAGTACCTGCTCTGTGAGGAAAGGGTGGGAGAGGGCTCGGGGTGGCCACCAACCAGTGCTGCAGTCAGGGTGTGCAATCAACAAGAGAAAGATTTAAGTCCATAAGCCAAAGTTCCAGAGCAAAAACAAATGTCAGAGATCCAAAAATCCAGAAAAGTCAGAGTCCATGGGAAGAAAGTAAAACAAAAACACAAATAAAGCAGAAGACACCGGAGAGAAGTGGCAGCCACAATGCGCTCAGCGTACTCTCAACCAGAGTGGAAGTGCAAACACATTAGCACGTTAGAATGTCAGCAAAGCATCACATATTTAAAGGACCATAGAGGAACGAATGAGTTGAGCCACACTGCTCTGCGCCAGCAAATAATACAACAGCTGCAGACCAACATTCCTCATCATCAAAACAATCAGAAAATCTGAAGAAATCTCAGCATAAATGGCAACCACATGGGAACTCCTGTGATCTTTGATCTCTTGCACGGTAGCAGATTAAAAACCAGCATGCTTCTGTGATGGATATCATCCTATGGGCTCGAGAAAACTTTGGAACAAACCTCTGTCAATAAACACCATACATCACTGCTTCCACAAATGCAAGTTAAGACTGTTCTATGCACAGCAGAAGCCATATGGCAACCATGTCCAAAAAACACCGCCAACTTCTCTGGGCTCAAGCCCATCTGAAATGGACTGAGGCACAGCAGAAATGTGTATTGTGGTCGGTTTATGGAAATAATGGAAGTTGTGTTCTTCAGGCCAAAGAAGAAAAGGACTGTCCAGTTTGTTACCAGCACAAAGTTCAAAAGCTAAGATCTGTCATAGCATGGGAGTGTACTAGTGGGCAACTTACACATCTGTCAAGGCACCATTAATGCTGAAAGATATATACACATTTTTGAAAAAAAAAACTTGTGCTGCCGCTTTAGATGATGTCAGGGTCTTTTCCTATTTCAACAAGCTACATTCTTACAGCATGGCTGCGTAATCAAAGAGTGCAGGTGCTGCACCGGCCTGCCTGCAGCCCAGACCTCTCTGTTTGAAAACATGTAGAGCATTCTGAAGTGCAAAATACAAGAGCGAAGGGCCACAACAATTGCACAGCTGCCGATTGGTGTTTCACTGTGCAGGTTAGGAGCAGACTGTAATGAGTTAAAGGGAGCAAAGACAGTTAATGTATCACCAGTGAAATGTTAAGTATGGAAGAACCATTTTTGTAAATGAGAACCTCCATCATGAGTTTAAAGAACCTCCATCATGTAAACGTTCTACACCAACTAGATTTTTTTTTTCCCTACAGCCACGCGTCCAACCAGTAACCATTGTGGAGAGCCAGTTATCCTAGAAAGTCATTATCACGGAATATTTGATGTCACCATTAGCATTTCCTTCATATAAGCCACAAAAGGGGGAACATTTTAGAGAGCAGAGCAGATGAAAAGAGGGGCTCTGAAGGAGCAGCAAAGGACTAAATTCCCGTCAGAGAGATGCTCAGAAACTCATGGGAGAGGGCTCATATCTGACGGAAGGGATGCAGGGCACATATGAGGCCACAGTAGAAAGGGCTGACCTTCTGAATCAAGAGAGGCTTGACAAGTCGTGGCTACAGGAATTAGCGTCAGAAAACGAGTGGATTTGTTGAAATCAACACAGCATGTCACACTGAGCACCAGCAGAGAACATCATACAATCTTCATGATTCAGAATGTGTATCCTCACGAGGAAGACAGAACAGCACAGAGAGAGAGAGAGAGAGAGAGAGAGAGAGAGAGAGAGAGAGAGAGAGAGAGAGTCGTGCACTACTTTCCCTGCAGAAGCAGAGCTCTCCGCTCTGAGCTTCACACCAGTTACTCTGTGCTTTGACCTACTTTCCTCGCTGTGTTTTATTTAGATCAAACTCTGGCCCTAAAAAGAGAATCTGTTTGTTTTCCGTCTGTAGGTTCATTCTGAAAGCGCTGCACACAGCCTATTTTAATAAATGCATAAGCTAGCAGGGATTATCTATCATAATATCCCCTTGTGAGCTCCATGAACTCATCCGCTTTAGTGTGTATGTGTGGCAGTACGTGTGTGTACACAGCTCCTTAAGCAGCAAATCAAACAAGATGTCGATTTTTCAGGCGAATATATTTTGTCCATAAGAGGAACAAACTTGAAAATGTTTCAATTTTCACATTTTAGTGCATAAAACATGGAATATACACCAGGCCACATTTTATGTTTTATTTTTTTTCTCCCAACATGTTAAATTCATCAAGTAAACAGTAACTGTGTATTAAAATGCGCAGACGTGTGCTCCCTGTAGAGGATGTGTTCATTTATTTTCAATTAGAAAAGCAGCAAAATATGTAAATTGACTGGGGCAGCCAAACTGCGAGCGAGTGGTATATGCACTAAGGGAAGAATGGGGCTAGTTGGCACAGGAGCTGGTTGGCACACTGTTAAATTGTGGGTCAGTAGGATGAACTCTCA
Source organism: Pygocentrus nattereri (assembly GCF_015220715.1). Classification (NCBI taxonomy): domain Eukaryota; kingdom Metazoa; phylum Chordata; class Actinopteri; order Characiformes; family Serrasalmidae; genus Pygocentrus; species Pygocentrus nattereri. The sequence continues at coordinate 3,719,115 of NC_051228.1, forward strand.
CAAAAGCATAACATAAATAATTGACTTCTTGACCAGAATGAATTGATTTTGTGAAGAATCAAGAGCGCTGAACATTAGTACTACCTGTTAAGGTGGGGACAACCGGTTAAAGTTGAGAAGGAACAATGTTAGAATGGGAAAAAAAAAAAAAGAAAAGTTGGAAGAAAACTTTGTATCTCCATTTTTCAGTTTTTGGCATAATGTCTGCTTTCACTGACTTACATTACAAGTGAAGTGTGTTTTTTCCTTCCCCTCTAAAGTATATATATATAATCAGCAGCCCTGGTAAGCATAAGCAAAACAGGCTGTAAATATTATCCTTTAGTGCTGATCCTTTGGGTTTTTTTCATCTAATCTTTATTTGGGGGAAAAAAAATAATCTGATTTTTTTTCTCTCAAATCTATCATTTAATACTTTGTGCAGCCTCCATTTGCAAAGATCACAGCTCTGATTCCTCTCCTAAAACATTTAATGAGACTGGAAAACACAAAACACAGGATCTGAGATCTTTCCTCCATAGTCAACCTCTCCAGATCCTTAAGTCTCTCCTTTTTCAGTTCCCTCACAGGCTTTCTACAGGGTTTAGGTCAGTGGACTGAAGTGGTCATGGCAAAGCCTTCATTCACTGGTTTTGGATCATTGTCCTGTTGGAAGAGGTCGATGCAGTCAGGTTTCAAACATTTTTTTTCTTTTGTTAATCTTTCATGGAGTCTGTGACGTCATGAATCTGACTAAGTTGTCTGGGGCCTTTGGAAGAAAAACAGCCCCGCAACATCACAGATCCACCACCAAACTCGTTTCTGGTGTTTGTTGCCAAAAACTGTAAAAGCTTAAGTTTGTTAGTCCTTGACAGCAGAGGCCTCCTTCTAACCCCACCCCACCCCCACCGCCCCACCAAACAAAGCAAGAGAACAAACAAAGAAGAAGGAGAAGAAAAAGTAGAAAATGAGTTAAAACAAGGAAAAATAATTGATTCAGAAAGCTGAGAGCTGATCATTTCGACATCTTACTTCATTCTTTGAAACTGTAGCTTTTTAATGTTTTGCCAATCAATCCCATAACACAAGCCAATCCCATGGTGAGGCTGTTATTTCTCTCATTCCATAACATCTCATAGCATTCACATATGACACTCTCATACTACAGATGGCAGAACATCAGCGTTCTCTCTCTCTCTCTCTCTCTCTCTCTCTCTCTCTCTCTCTCTCTCTCATATGCAGATATGGCCATTCCACATTTCCCCTTGGGCTTAGTGGATCTAATTTGGCTGAGAAGGTCAGATATGGCAGCATGGAGTGGTAGCGTTTTCACAGAGAGGAACCAAATGAAACCTCTCATCTCTGGTGAGAGTGACCCATGTGTTCACGAGTTATTCACCCCTCACTTCATTTCCCCCGGCCCCCATTACAGCAGGGTATCTGTGTGTGTGTGTGTGTGTGTGTGTGTGTGTGTGTGTGTGTGTGTGTGTGTGTATCTTGCATGTCTGAGTAAGAAAGCTAAGCTGACTTCCTGTTTCCTCATGAGAACCGGGGGTCTGTATAATGCAGAAATTTGAATAAAAAAGTAGCACAGACTCCATTTTGAATCATGTGTTATACGTTGGCAAAAGATATCTGTAAACTACAAAGTCTATACATCTATTTCAGCCCCGCCCATTAAAAGAAAGCAGCTCTTTCACTTGTTGTCCGTTATCGTCCTGCTTATGCTGACCACTATTACAAACAGGGCCAGAAACAAGGAGAATGGATGTGCTCTTGGCAAGTGTGCTCTTGATAAGCTACCTTGCAAACTAAAAAGAATGTGGACATTCTTATTTGAATGTGGGTATAAGAGCTGGAGATGTGATGGTCCAAGCCCAAATCTCTTCACCATTGTTTTGTACAGTAAATAGGAGTAGTTTGGGTCTGTTACGGCTGCTTATATAACAATGAGTTGTGTTCATTGCTATAGTAATGCCAAAGTTTGTTATTTCACTAATACAACCTCTTCATCAACCGTGACAGCGATGCCGTCTTTGTTTGTACATTCACAAAACACAGACACTAAACAAGAATTTCACAGTAAGAACACTGGTGGCACTCATGAATAGCCTTCTATCTGCTATAAAGACTAATATATCGCTGTAGTCGGGACTAAACCTCATATCTCCATTTTTATTGTTTTTCAGTTTTTTTTTTTTACATAATTTGAAATTGCCTGCTTCTCTTTATATTGTCTGTAAATGTCATCATGAATGGACCAAGAGAATTGGCCAAAAATGGCTTAGCAATAAGTCTGGTTCCATTGACTTACATTAAAAGTAAGGTAGGTTTTTTCTTTATACTGTAAAGTTACCATTTTGGAGGTATGAGGTTTCATACTGACAACAGTGATATGAAGTGCATGAATGTAGGATCTCTTCAGCATAAATAACTAATTGATGAACACAATGTCACGAGAACCTTAAAAAGTTGTAGATGGTGGCATAGTGGTTAAGACATTGGTGGACCAAAAACAGCAGCAGGGCATCAAGAAGACCATTCAAGACCATTCAAATTGCCCGCCGTGAGGCCTTGAATGAAGGCCGTAAATTCCAGTGTATAAAGATCAAGCACACTCTTAAAATGAAAGGTGACAACCAAGATTCTTTGAAGTGATGCTATAGAAGAACAATTGCTGATTGCCTACAAAATCTTGCTGGTGAGTGGTTTCGAATTTAAAGTCTTTTTTTACAGAACTAAAGGTAAAGGCTTTAAAGGTTTAAGGGTTTTTTTATGAGACTGAATAATGGTTCTTCTATGACGTCCCAGGAACCCTTTTTGGCACACTTTTTAAAAAAAAAGTGCTTATGAATTATGATGGGTATCAAACTTAAAAACAAAAATAAGAGCACAGATGTCATAGTTGCCTCACTTCCAAGTATGAAATAAGATGAGAAGTCAAAATAATCACATTTCAAACAGATGGTTATACTTTATTTTGAGAGCACTCTATGGATATTCTAGAGATGCTCAAATTGTTACCAAAACTCTGGTGAAACTCTGGTGATTGTCAACAGTGTTAGGTTTAGGATTAGGTTTGGGATTAGGTGTAGGATTTGAGCTGACATTAAGGTTACACTCTTAGCAAAAAGGGTTCTGTGTAGTACCAGAAAAAGTGTCGTTTGGCTTGTAACAACAGTGGCACCCTTTATGGTTCTATATAGAAACTTTTTCAAAAAGTTTCCATACAGAACTATCTACAGCACGTTCTCCATCAATCTGAAGAACACTTTCACGATGTAACGAACCATCATGATGCAAAGCGCTCTTTGAGTGTGCATGATTCCACATAGAACCATTGTCTTTTCTAAAGAACCCTTGAAGAACCCTATTTTTTAAAAGCGTACCTTTAGGCCATGAACGAGATTTATTAGAATCCATTACATTCAAACTGTAGATCCGTTGTATTCATTCGATTTTTTATTGAATGTTAGTTAATAACGAGGTGAGCACTGAATATTCAAATGAAGATTATCGAATATTTTTACTAGCGTTCCTTTATTTACAGTGCAGCCCAGAGGAAGATTTGGCAGTACAGGACCACACCCCTGCAGGCCCTCCACTTTTAGCTCCACTGCCAAGCAACCCGTTGTCTTTTTCTATCTTTTTCTTTCTCTTCCCTCCTTTTGCTGACATCTTTTCTCTTTGTAAAGCATCTCTCGCTTTGTGTCTCTATCTGCCTGCTTTGTACTCTGGCCTGTTCTCATTTAGTGTGAACTCGCTCCTCATCTGCATTCAGGTGCGAGACAGTTCCAACAGCAGCAGACGACTCTGTTAAGACGGATAAAGATACGCCAAGTTCCTGAGCTTTATTTAGAACACGCTCCCATGAATATGTTACCCTCAGACAGCTTTCCGCACTTCTCCATGCAACTTCTCCTCCACACTCCTTTAAAAGAAAAGGTTCTTTGGAGCAATGCCACTCAAGAACCATTTCTAGGCTCCTAAAGGACTGATGTTCCTTCAAAAATTCAATTGAAATCATTCATTTGAGCAACAATTTAGGAAATCAATAGTTGTTGCTCTACAGTTTTGCTCCAAAGAACCTTTATTGGCTCCTTTATTTTTAAGCATGCATTGCTACAGCTCTCTGAGCTGCTTCCCATAGCTCTCAATAAGGAGGTTACCATGGTACCCAGATGTCTGGGGGGGTTTCTAAATGATGATAGCCCAATTTTTTGCATTCAGATGGCCTACATTATTATATTTTTTAATCTATTCCCATTACTGGTATCAACACGGTGGTGGTGGTGGTGGTGGTGGTCGTGGTGGGGTGGGGGGCACTGCCTACATTTCACATACCCTACACTCATGATGAAATTTCCACAATGCACACACCTCAGCTTCATTTCTATCTTTAGCCTCCTGCCCCCCTTTCTCATCCACCTTGCCTGTCTTTCCTCTCTTTCTTTTGTTCCCTGATCCATCTCTTTCCTCTCTTCACCCTACCTCCCCGATTCTTTCTCTCCTTCCGAGTATGAATGGTTGCCATGGAAACTGCCTCCCCCATCCCTCTCTCGCCCACTCCCTGCCGCAGCAGCCGTATCTCTCAGCGCTGTTGCCTGGCAACAAGTCACACAGTGTTCCCTAGCAACAAGACCACCGCAGGGGCCTGCCAATCCTGAACTGTGCATCTCCAACCCCCCACATCCCCCTTCTCGCCCTCTCTCCATCCTTCATATACCTCACTGTGTAGCTTCCTCATCTATCCATCTCCTCTGCTTGTTCATTTCAGTCTTTTTCTCTTCTCTCTTCTCCTCCGTGGCTCTGCTTTTCCTCACTGCACAGGAGTATCGAGCTGAATATATTACCATCCAGTGTAGACTAAAGCAAAGCAATGCTTACACAACACATCTGCACCAAGTCGATACCAGCTTGGCACTAATCACCCTAGTGAGTCAAACACAAAGCAGAGAATAAAGAAGTGCATATGTGTGTATCAGGTTCTCTTCAAGGGACCAGGATGAGGACAAGTCTTTATTCTGTGAATGTTGAGAGCTACCAGTTTGTTTTAGCTGTACTAGTCAAATGAAAACGACGTTAAGAAATGAGATCATAATAAAAATGTACAGTATCTTTCTTTCTACCAAACAAGACTATGTACAACACTGTGCAAAGGTTAGAATCTACCGTTTGTACAGTTAGTTTCCAATTCAAACAGCCCTTAGCTTTCATTATATTTTCATCATTGATATTTCTGAGAAGACTGGATATAAGACAATCCACTTACACAAGAAAGGGGAATGTGAAAAGAAAATAAGTGAAAGAATAAGAGTTTCCAAACTGAAGAAATTATTAAAAAGACAGACAAAATGGGAATCCCAACAACCACCTGCAAGATCTGATAGAACACCGAAAAATAGTAGCAGTAGTATTTTAACCTCTTACCAGGCCATAAGCCTAAATACAGGCCCAATGTTTTATTACACACTAAGAAAAGCTCCATTTGTATGCATTGTAGTCCCTGTAGTTACTGAATTAAAGGCCTTAGTATGTAAGAAGCCTTTTCAGAGAAAACCAAGCTATATTTTTGTTTCAGATCTGAAAAATTCACTGTGAGAAGACGCTCAATGCTATAAGGCTGGCAAAAAGCACATAATAAGATTATGAAATGGATAAAAAAGAATGCTATACCTCTGCATTGTTGAATCGTGAAAAGTGGGAAAGGTAACTAACTTTGTGATGAAAAAACTATATTTATTTTGCAAAACTAAAAAGCGAATCTCCTGAAAAGATGGAGGCTGTGATATAAGCAAAACACGAACACCTCACATTAAAAAATGAATAAGTTAATGGTTGTTTTGAAAGGAAATTCGGTGAATGGAGGATGGCGTTCATTCCAAACATAACATTTAAAAAAATTCAAATCATGATAAAATATCGCATCTTCTATTTACAAACACAAATGCAGACTGAAAGTTTAGAATCTGCACCTTCAATAGAATTTGCCATGTGGAAATAGCAGCTAATGATTCATACAACAAAGCAAGATGCTTTTATTTTCAGCAGCAGAACTTCAGCAAAAGACTTCTAAGGGATGCGGCAACCAGGTACACCAAATTAATAGATTTCCGCCCTTCCTTGTCCATCTACCTCACTGTCCATTCCAGCTGTGCTTAATCAGACTGTCAGTATTTCAGTCATCTACCACCCAGGAGATCCACGCCTTCTGTCTAATCTCTCTAATGGGACAGCAGATCGATCCCCCTCTGTCTGTCCATATCTGTGAGGACTACTGAATATGAACACTGTGCACTCACTGACCCAACCTCAGTCCTGCACCATGACATTCAAATCTCACAGGAGAGAGGTAACCTGCTATGTTTCCATTATTACTCTCCTAGGCTCCCAAATCCCTGATAATCCCAACATTAATTAAGAATACACTATTTATTTGTGACAAGGTCATTAAATGGCTGGAAATTAATGACCTGCTCCATCTCACCTACTTATTTGGCAGAAGGTGAGGGAGTGTTTGACCTGCCTTTGTACAAATTAGACTGTTAACAGAGGTACTCAGGCTTGTTATGAGGGCAAAATGTCACAAAAAAGATGAGCAATTACACACCGAGGATTAAATGCCCACCAGTCACAACTATAGAGTTGGTTATTCATTCAGCCTAATAAGAAACTGTAGAACAGACTCGGTTTATATCACAATACCTACATTTAGAGTCGGTTATTCATTCAGCCTAATGAGAAACTGTAGAACGGACTCGGTTTATATCACAATACCTACATTTAGAGTCGGTTATTCATTCAGCCTAATGAGAAACTGTAGAACGGACTCGGTTTATATCACAATACCTACATTTAGAGTCGGTTATTCATTCAGCCTAATGAGAAACTGTAGAACGGACTCGGTTTATATCACAATACCTACATTTAGAGCCGGTTATTCATTCAGCCTAATGAGAAACTGTAGAACAGACTCGGTTTATATCACAATACCTACATTTAGAGTCGGTTATTCATTCAGCCTAATGAGAAACTGTAGAACAGAGTCGGTTTATATCACAATACCTACATTTAGAGTCGGTTATTCATTCAGTCTAATGAGAAACTGTAGAACAGACTCGGTTTATATCACAATACCTACATTTAGAGTCGGTTATTCATTCAGCCTAATGAGAAACTGTAGAACAGAGTCGGTTTATATCACAATACCTACATTTAGAGCCGGTTATTCATTCAGCCTAATGAGAAACTGTAGAACGGACTCGGTTTATATCACAATACCTACATTTAGAGTCGGTTATTCATTCAGCCTAATGAGAAACTGTAGAACAGACTCGGTTTATATCACAATACCTACATTTAGAGTCGGTTATTCATTCAGCCTAATGAGAAACTGTAGAACAGACTCGGTTTATATCACAATGGTTGATCAACATGTTATTATTGCATTAGATGGGAGTTATATAAGTCTATAACTGTACATACACTTTCTCTCGACCCACATGTGGCTTACGGCCTGCCCCCAAAGATAATATTTGGCAAGGAGAGCAGTTCAGCTTAGTGTAATGAAAATGCAGCATTAACTGACAGAGTAACGGCTATAAATGAAACATAAAAATACAAACTCCACTCTAAAGCACACGTAGGTTTTTACGATGCTCAAATTGTTATACATTCAGAATATTATTATCCATCCATCCATTTTCTAAGCCGCTTCTCCGTCGCGGGGGGATGCTGGAGCCTATCCCAGCAGTCTTCGGACGAAAGGCGGGATACACCCTGGACAGGTCGCCAGTCCATCGCAGGGGAATATTATTATTATTATTATTATTATTATTATTATTATTATTATTATTATTATTTTATCAGTTCCAATCCTGAAATCTAGGGCTTGCTGCCACACCCTCTGGACCTCCTGCATCTAAGATCGCAACATGAATGAATGCAACTGTGGGTGGAACATGGATGCAGGGCTCAAAAGAGGCAAAAGAACGTTAAGGTTTGTTAAAATGTGGTGTCGATAACTCGGCAGGAGACTCAAAAGACTGCCCATGCTCTCCTCTTCCAAAATAAACTGAATTACAGTGTCAGTTAATAATGAGGCACATCTGGGAGTTAATTATGTGTTTGCTTGTCGACTTGGACTGAAGGGTGTACTTGATAAACACAACATTAAATTACACAGGAAATTCTCTCTGCGAAAGCACAGACGGGAAGGCCCTTCAGTCATGACCCCTGACTGTTCTGCCGGCTGAAACAGGTTCTGGTTGGCAAAAGATGCGCAATCTATGACTGCGTATCATTTCCCGGGTTGAATCTGAGACTCATGGCTGCCTCACCAAGCTGCCGTTCTTTTAAACCCAGTCACTGAGGCCTGAAAAAGGTCAACAGTAAACACCGGTGTCTCAGATGTGTTTTAACATCATATCAGCCTTAATCCAGCTCAGTCTGTACATGATACAGACAGACAAGGTCTCCTGCACTTTTCACCTAAGACATTCAAATGTACAAAGCATGCACCAAACACCTCACCCACCCCAACTCCCCCCAAATGTTTGGGAATAACATGAATATCACTGTTATCAGAAGAAAACCTTGTATGTCCATTTTTGTAGTTTTTTTTTTTTTTTTTAGTTTTTGACATAATTTGTTATTTTTCAGTTTTTGACATAATTTGAAAATACCTGTCACTCTTTACATTGAGTTTAAATTTCATGATGAATGAACCAAAGGAAATGACTCAAAATGACTTGGAAAAAATTCTGGTTCCATTGACTTACATTAAAAGTAAACAAGTTAAAACAATAAAAAAGTTTTTTCCTTCTCCTGTAAAGTTACTATTTTGGAGAAGGTTTTCTTCCAACAACAGAAATGTGGTGTTTTTCACGCTGATTTTAAATAAAAGGTATATATATATATATATATATATATATATATATATATATATATATATAAAACATAGGTAAAATAGAAGATCTAAGCTAGTATTGGTTTGGCTAAAGGACAGTTGGAGAATTTATTTTTCTTTAAACAAACAAATAAACAAATAAATAAACAAATAATAGTGCGCAATCACTTGTCATATTAATAATTGCTGTTATTTTATATATAACTACAACTTATACACATACACAAGCTACTTTATCCTGTTGGATGCTGGAGCCTACCCCAGTGGTCATTGAGTATACGGCGGAAAACACCCCGGACAGGTCGCCAGTCCATTAACAACTTATACAGTGCAAATTGAAATATTACAAACAAGTGGTATCTTTAAATTGTTTTCTTCAATATTCCTGGACTTCTGTGTGTAAGAAGTTATTAAATGCTAAATAATATATTATAATTATTTATTTACTGTCCCTGTTGTCAAGTAATCTGCTTTGAACTTTCTAAATTATTTAATATTCTTCTACAGCTCCTTTCATCATTACATGCTTCCATTCATCAGCATGTCTGTCACTGCAGTATTACACCTTTATTTTCAGGTTTTTTAACCATTTTGATGCATCATGTGCATTACCAGTGGTGTAACTAAGATCTAATGCCCAATAAAAGTCCACTCGTGACATTTGTATATGTTTATTTACCAAAACAACCATTCACAATTTTTACATGACCATGTTCCAAGCTTTTCTCATCCCACAGAACCAAACAAGCTGTTTTTGTTACTCTGCCTTTCAGACTCTGTTCTGATATCCTGCAACACCCTTTATAATTCCATAGTGCTGTAATACACTGATTTGTGCAAAATGTTTGCTTTTGTAACAACAGAATAACAGTAATTGTTGTTTTTTTTTTAACAGGCTGTTTTTCCACTTTTTTTTTTCCCAAAGTGAACCAAATGTTTTAAAACTCTGACACTGTTCGCATGTCAAATTTTCACTCTCACTGCCTGGCCTGCCCTGCTGGGACATAGTGTGGTCTCACCTGCAGCACTGGACACGGTTGGCCAGTTCTGCACCAGCACACCCTGCGCGCCCTGCATCACTGCTGAAGACTCTTCCATGTGAACAGAACTGTGAAACAACAAACAAACAACAAACGTCATCCACTGAGAACTACGCATGGTTCAAAACAGTAAGCACTTAGAACACTAATCATCTCAATAAACTAAGAGGCTGCCGTGATTCAGTTTTAAGTACAATAAGCTGTAGACCAGGAATATGAAGCACTGTGCAAAGACCACATTTCATTGATTTGCTTCCCTGTTTAAATGATAATTAAGTACATGTTATTCATTTTTCAAGAGACGTTTATGACAAGATAAACTTTAAGAAAAGGAACAAAAATAAGTGAAAGAAGCAGGGGTTTGAAAAAACTGTGTGTGATGGGGGGGTGTTCAAAAAAAGTATTAAAACATAAAGAGTCTCCTAACAACCACCTGGAAGACCTGATAGACCACCAAGAGATCACTAAGATCATGAGAATCATTAAATGCAACCAACCAATGCAGTCTATATATATAAAGCATCTGATTAGACTGGAAATTGAATGAAAGGTGGTCTCTGACTTTTGCATGGCACTATAAGTTTATGCTCTTTGAGTGTGTGTGTGTGTGTGTGTGTGTGTGTGTGTATCTGTACATGTGTGTCTGTGTGTTACGCCTCAATTATTCTGCATTGGCTGGCATTTGTATGCATGTTTGTGTGTTCGGGTCGCTCAGTGTGGCTGTGTGTGTGTGTGTGTGTGTGCGTGCGCCTCTTGAAGGTGCATGTCGGACTGTATGTGATCTGATGCGTCTGCAGTGTGTATGAGACGACACGCAGAGTTGCCATGGGTTATTATGGTCTGTTTTTGTGGCACTTTCGTTCCTGCGAGGTGCGGTGAAGTGAACGCGGAGTGACAGAGGAGACGGCTAATAGACACAGAGGGACCGGAATAGGAGGAGACAGACAGAGAGGGTGTGATAAAACAGGCAAGAAGTGGGAAACAGCAAGTGAAGGCAATGAAATGGAAAAATAAGACTGAAAATGTAACACACTGAATTTACTTGATTCAACCGTTCAACTGATCCAAATTCATTTTCACTTATTTATCATCTATTGCCGTCACGCAACCATTGCCGGCAGTGACTAAACTGAAACATAACATGTAGATTTATGTGAAGTAAGTATAGTCCTGTGCAAAAATCAAAGACCATAGTTCATTTATATAATCTCCAGTCAAAACATCTATTGTGTTATTCAAGAAAACATATTTTAACAGAAAATTACACTGAAGCTGAACAACCAAATATTATGAGTACTACACACTTAAAAAGATGGTTCTTCAAGGGTTCTTTAGTAAAGTAAATGATTCTATTTAGAACCATGAGTTCACCCATTCTCCATCAATCTAAAGAACAATTTTACCATTCAAACTCAAAAATCACCCTAAATAGAATATCATAGTTTGAAGAATGTAGAGGTATTGGCGATGTCCTTGATAGACTCAGAAAAGGGCATAATTGCAGTGGGGAATCTTCAGAGCCTCCTAGTCCTTCAAAATATGCATGTTTGTCCAAATTGGTCTTATTTCTTTGTTTACATTTTGGTTGGAATTAAAAGGGCTTAAATCTTGAAACGTCCAAATTGAAATGAAAATTGACCAGTCAGTTTTTTTTTAGATACAGCCAAGTGAGTTCTCCCATTGGTTAGGACTTCAAGAGCTGGACTGAAGATCTTATTTGACAGATTAACTGCCAGCATAATTAGGAAGTGACAGTAAAAAATAATCAAATAATTACATTTAGATTTACAATGGAGGGGACCAATTTTGAGAGATTATCTCAGGACTCCTGTAAGTTCGAGATACATTGACTGAATATGTGCGGTAGGCTAACCTTGTTTCAGCCAATTGCTTAAAACTGAAAACAGTGGCAGCTCAATTTCAGGACATTTTACTGAAGAAAACTGTAACATATAAGGTAAAAATATATAATAACAGCACAATGTTTGAAGTAAAACATATGGAATGCCATAAACATGATTCAGATGACCATGTTTAATCTAGAATGGTCTAAATACGTTCAGTTACTTTAGTGCTAACATATTATTAGAAACCCCATACAGGTGCTAGCAGAAATTGGCATTATCGTAAAGAAGTGTTTCTTTTCTTTGTTTTGACAGATGTTTGACATGTATGGCTTAAACTGGAAGCCCAGCTCTAATTATCATATAAAATATATCTTCAAATAGCTCACCCTAAAAGCCATTACGCCTCAGCAATTTACTGTCATTTTCCTCTGCTGCCTTATTCAGCCTCTTAACTCTTGCACCTCTCTTTTCTATTTTATCCCAGTAGAAACACTATAGACAGGCTATAAAACTGAGCATTCACATAAAACCATTGCAAAGTGAATGATATACGCGCCACACCAGTGCAGCACATTAAACGCAGCTTTACAAGGAAGCTGTTGCTTTCTCCATGGGCATGACAGCAAAGGCCTTCAGTCCTCAAACAGCCTCAGTGCTGATTGCCATGGCAACCACAATCTAGACAAGCACCCGCACGACTGCCAGGCGCTGGGTTCTGCCATAGTGTTCCATACATCCATAATGAATGTAAGACATGTGGAGCTATGAGGCAGTGGGTATAGCAGGGCATCTGCAATGCAGCACAGGGTGTGTCCAGCACCCCTTGCTCTGTGTGTATGTGCGAGACACAGAGATCGGGAGTGGGATAGATTTCGGCAAATCGTTTGAAGCTGGAAATTAGCCTCTACTCTGCAGTGGCATGAATAAGATCTGGCCATCTGTGATGTCACAGAATAGGAAGTTGTTAAAGGTAAAAACTAAATTCTCCAAACGAATTAGATTATGTAGTGAATTCAATCTGAATAATTAGGTCTAAATAATGTCACTGAATTATAGATTAGTCACACACAGTTTCAAAACAACAGGGAAGAACATGGACTGAGAGATAATGGGTCATATACAAGTTTTAGCCTAATTATGCCCATAAGTGCATAAGGTTGTTGGGAAACTCTATGACTAATTTAAAATTCAGTACCTTTTATTTAGACCAAATTAGTCCGATTTAATTGATTTTAAATACTATGCATGGGAAAAGCTACAGTGGTGCTTGAAAGTTTGTGGACCCTATAGAACTTTCTATATTTTTTTGCATACATTTGAGCTAGACCTTCAACAGATTTTCACACAAGTCCTGATAGTAGATATAGAGAATCAAATTAAACAAATGAGACAAAATGATAGACTTTGTCACTTATTTATTGAGGAAAATGATCCAATATTACAGATCAGTGAGTGACAAAAGTATGTGAACCTTCAATATCTGGTGTGACCTCCTTGTGCAGCAATAGCTGCACCTAAATATTTCCAGTAAATGATGATTAGTCCTGCAGATCGGCTTGGTGGAATTTTAGCCCTTTTGGTGGGTTTCCTCCCATGAACTGCTCGCTTCAAGTCTTTCCACAACATTTCTACACTGTTAGAAATAAAGGAACCATGCAGGTACACGATTCGTTCATCAAGGTACAAACCATGTAAATGTTCCCTCAAAGGTACAGCAGTGGTTTTAAGGTCCAATTATGTACCTTAAATAAGTTTTTCCCAATGGAAAAGTAGATATCTGTATCTTTTTATAAACTAATGTTTTAAAACAGAACCAATAAAAAGCCTGGAGGCGAGGCGGGGTGTGTGGAGTCAATACATCTTAGAACATATGCTTTCAGTGGATTATGGTTCAGCTATGCTCCCTGACTAAAGGTACTGAGATGTACCCGTGAGGGTACCACCCCAGTGACAAGAAGGGTACTGCCCCAGTGAGTGTCGTACCTTTTTTTTTTTTTTTTTGAGAGTGTGTAGGATTAAGGTCAGGATGTTGACTCGGCCATTCCAATTAATGACAACAAGCCATCCTGGCCCAGCTGCAGCAAAACAGGCCCAACCCATGATACTACCACCACCATGTGTCACAGATAGGATAGGTTTTGTATGCTGGAATTTAGTGTTTTCCTTCCTCCAAACATAATGCTTCTCATTTTAACCAAAAATATCCATTTTGTTTTCATCTGTGCACAAAACACTGTTCCAATAACCTTCTGGCTTTTCCATGTGATCCTTAGCAAAGATTTTCCATGTGATCCTTAGCAGCGGCTTTCTCCTTGCAACTTTGCCAAGCACACCATTGTTGTTCAGTGTTCTCCTGATGGTGGACTTCAGCCACTGCGAGACAGGTCTGCTAATCCAAAAGGTTCACACTTTTGCCACTCACTGATTTGTAATATTGGATCATTTTCCTCAATAAATAAATGACCAAGCCTGATGTTTTTGTCTCATGTTTTAAGTTTGGTTCTTGTTATCTATTTTATGTATAGAAATATAAAACATTCTGAAGGGCTCACACACTTTTAAGCACCACTGTATGTTGTGTATGAAACTGGTGTGGGAAAGCCCATGTTTCATTTGAAGGAGGGTTGTGCAAAACAATAGGTGGATATTTAAAAAGCGGCTGAGTTACATATTCCGCTTGATTTGAAGTTGATTAGCTGTAGACACTGTTGCACGGAGTTTAAAACTGGGCATACATTATCAGTAGTGCTCCAAAAGTATATTCATGGAAGACCTAACTTCAAATAGAAGTAGACACAGAGACTCAAACCTCAAAAATGTACTGAAACAATATTTACAAACAGAATAACATTACTCAACACATTTCATATACACAGAAATGATTAGGCACAGCTCAAAATTTTGTTTTTTTCAGCCAGAGTAGAAAACCACCCTTGTAAGATGTATTAACACTGTTGTCTGTTCACTCTTTCTGCTTTTACTCCCTGTGACTCACAAGTGCATGCAATTAGTAGGCGGTCCTATGGATGGTTTGCATGATTAGCTACAGTCTTAATAAACTGAACGTTAATTTCAGGTGTATTATGAGCCCATATCAAGGTTCATTCTGTGCTGTGTTTTCTCATGCACTTACATCTGGCCCAGTGTAATAACCTCCAGAATGAATGGCCATATTAACAAAGGGTCATGGAAAGAGATTATGAATTACTGGAGAGTCAAGAAGAAAGATCATTGAATTACTGGGTGTCAAGGGTACAGATCATTGAATTGTTGCTTAACAACTCCTGAAAGGTGGGCACATTTCCAAACAACTGGTCTTGTATGTGTTGTGTATATATATATATATATATATATATATATATATATATATATATATGTGATCAAAGGTACATGGACACCCCTCCTAATCCAGCTATTGCTACCAGGTGAAAATGATCAAGCACATAGCCATGCAATCTCCATACACACTGACAGTAGAATGAGTAAGTAAACTTATACCATGTAAAAATAATCTATCCTCTGTTGTCTCACTCACTACAGAGTTAAAAATGCTGGAAGTAACATCAGCACAAGAACTGGGCATCAAGAGCTTCAGGAAATGGGTTTTCATGGTCCAGCAGCTACATACTAAGATTGCTATGTACAGTGCCAAGCATCGACTGGAGTGATGTAAACTCTGGAGCAGTGGAAACATGGTTTCTGGAGTGATGAATAACTATCTGATGGACTATTCTGGTGGTATTCTGGCAGTCTGATGGATGATTCCTGGTTTGGTGGATACTAAGAGAATGCTACTCACTGGAATGCATAGTGTCAAGAGTAAAGTTTGGTGGAGGAGGGATAATGGGCAGGGCTGTTTTTCAGGATTTGGGCATCTTAGTTACCTCTAGGTACAATGACATTTTATACAATTATATGCTTCCAACTTTGTGTCATCAGTTTGAGGAAGCACGACTGAGCCCCTGTGCACAAAGTGAGCTCTATAAAGACATGGTTTGATGAGGTTGGTGTAGAGGAACTCTACTGTCTGGCACAAAGCCCTGACCTTTGGGATGGATTAGAAAAAGGAATCTGAGCCAGGCCCTCTCGTCCAACATCAGTGACCTCACAAATGCTCTTTTGAATGAATTTGAATTGTGTCCAGACCTCAACATCACTGAATTTGTTTGAGGTTACTTGAATTGTAAGAAGAAGAAAATGCAAAACCAATTTCTAAGACTGAACTTTGGAGAGGTGGAAAAATATAGAAAAATATAGAAATAAAGTTTCTTTAAAAAAAGCAATTCTCCTGAAAAGAATGGGAGCTATGATGAAGGCAAAAGGTGCACAAGACTGATATTACATTTAGTTGTTGGGAGATCTGTGCGATTTTTTTCTGCCCTTAAGTAAATGTATATGTTTCCACACAGATGCACGAGTGTGAATATAGGTGATGTGGAAGGAGAGAAGGTCTATTTTGAGGCTCTGATGACTAATTTTGTGAGAATTTATGCATTTAAATGGGCTCTCAGAGTGCACACTTGAGCTAGGAGTGTGTGTTTATGCAAAGAGGCTTCCTTTTTAATATGTGTGTTAGAGAGTGTGCGTGTGTGTGTGCAGTTCATCAGCTGACTTGTCCTTCATGCTCAGTGCTGAAGGACTGTGTATCTGGTGCAGGGAATGCTGATGACCTATATCCACCACATCACTGCAGATATCCACACTGCCGAGAAGAGAACAGGCCTTTAGCTACCGGACATGCTCCAGTGTGTGCATGGGTTTGTGTGTGACTGCTTTCGTGCATTTTCAGCACAAAATATATCCTGACATCATAAGAAAAAAAGGAGCAGCAAAATGGAGAGAGAGGAAGTGGGATGGATTTCTGTAAAGTGACAATTAGCCTATACTCTACTAACAAAAGCTCCATGTTTTGAATTTTTAAAACTGAAAGACAAAATAATTAGTTTTTGATTCTGAGGTTAAGGCTAGAACTGGGTTTAGGCTTAAAAAATATGAGTTAACATGCATTCATAAAACCTTGTATTTTCATTTTTTTGACAATTTGAAAACCGCTGTTGACCTTTATCTTGTGTATCGCTGCTGTTGGAACAAAACCTCGTATCTCCATTCTTGTCGTTTTTCAGTTTTTGACATCATTTGAAAATATCCATAGTCCTCTATATTGTGTGTAAATTCCATGATGATTGGACCAAAAGAAATGACTTAAAATGACTTGGAAAAATGTCTGGTTCCATTGACTTACATTAAAGGTAGAGTATGTTTTTTTTCTTGTCCTGGAAAGTTACAATTTTGGAGATACGAGGTTTTGATTTGACAACAGTGGTATAAATTTCATGATGAATGAAGTGAAAGAAATGGCTAAAAATAACTTGGAAATAAGTTTGGCCTAATTGACTTACATTAAAAGTAAGATAGTATTTTTCCTTCTCCTGTAAAGTTATAATTTTGGAGATCTGAGGTTTTGTTCCATCAACAGTGATATATTGACGTTATTATGATATGAAGTTTACAGGAGAAGGAAAACACCTACCTTACTTTTAATGTAAGTCAGTGGAACCAGACCCCATACATACATACATAAATCTTTTGGTTTTTCTCAGTTATTGACATAATTTATCATTGATGTCTGTGTATGTGTGGACAGTTGGCTCACATGGAGTTAGAGGTCATGGTGGGCTACTGGTGGTCACATTGTTTGCATTGTTTCTGCACTGCAAACCAAACATCTCTCCCCCTTCCTATTATCTCTATCTCTCTTTTAATCTCTCTCTTACTCTCTCTCTCTCACCTACACCATTTCTATCACTCTTCTTTTTCGTTTCCATTGGTCCATTCATTAAATACATTGTTTTTCAGTTATTAAATGTATTTTTCCATATTTGTCCATAACTGTTGATATGTTACAGTGATGCTATGAAGTATAGGTACAGTTTAAGAACCGAGGAAACAGGCTGAAGCCGTTTTAGAAGATTAAGAAGGGCAAAAGTGCTTACCTTTGCACTCCTGCCCTCAGAGATGCAGAGTACCTCCAGTCAGCATTCGGTCCCTTGGGCTGAGAGAGAAAGGGAGAGAGAGGGATAGAGAGAGGGAGGTGGGACAGGGTTAGATAGGTTCTCATCAATAAATCATGGAGTTCTGTGTGAGTCTGTGCTCCCTGCATTCTCATATGAGCTGCACCTACCGGGGGCCGGTGATAGGCTCTGAGCTGAGCTCCATGACTCTGAGAGCTGCTGTTTATGCGTTCGTGTTGAGAGCTCATAAGCTCATGAAGGAGCTAGAGGCTGTTCTGGTGAATTACTGCCACATCAGTCACCCAGCACATGAGGTTTGTGGGGCTGAAACCTCCAATAGTCAATCACCCACTCTTTCCACACTTAGTCTGCCCTCCCTTTTACACCCATCCAATCCTTAACCTCCATCTATCTCACTGCCTCCTGTGTGCCAGGAACAGATTAACTCTAGCCAGGGATGGATTATTGATCGAGCCTTTGGGGTCTGTGCCCAGGGGCCATAAACTCCAAGGGCTGTGGTCGTTGGAACACCTAGCATATTTTACTACAGGAACAAATGTTGGATGAACAAATGTTTTTTGAATATGTAAATATTCAAAAATCTTACACAGAAAAGTTATAATGTAGATACAATAGCATATGTGGGGGGCCTTCAAACACTCTTGTGCCTAGAGGCCTTCCAAGACAATAACCTGTCTCCAGCCACCACCTTTTTGCCATATTCCTCCTATTTCAATGCCAGGAAGAGACACTTAAGAAAACCAAGAATGATTCTTCTATGTTGGTGGTTTTATGACTGGTTCTCAGGGACCACAGGATGGTCCACATTTTCCCCTGTGTTATTAGAAGTCCACAGGAGTTGGGATCAAGCAAAAAAATGTGGACCGGTATTTGAAAACCACTGTTGTATTGCTTTGCTCAAGAAGTCCTTTGCTTCTTTATTTTTAAAGGTGTTCATTATATATACATCCCTACACCATGACCCACTCTTCACTCTCCATCTACACTCCTCTTCATCTGAGCATCGACCTAAACAATGCTCCTCAAGGCCCCCCCCCTCCTTTGCCCATAGCCACCCCACTCCCCTCTTAACTGAATGACATCATCTCAAGAAACCAGCTGATCCCTTGTAATGTGATATCAGCATCCTCTATCCCTCCAATCGAAGCCATTGAAACCACACTCAGCACTGGTCAGATAGAAGCATTTTGTCCTGCAACCCAACACAGTTTCCCCATTATGAAGCTGTGGGGTGAGAATTCACTCCTTTTCATCTGCGGGCTTACATAATGTAATAAACTGCAGAGAGCATTGATGGACCTTACAGGAACTGAGCATGTAGAGAACTGGACTGCTCTTGGAACTGACATCCAAAAGATCTATAAACACATTTCAGCATCATAATAATGTCCACAAACTTACACAAAATATTGCCACAATAAGGAGAAAACTTCTGAAAAGGTAATTTCATAAATCATTCCAAGATATGTTGGACCAACATCTATTATGGGAACTGTGGGCTGGTATCCAGTATTTTTCATTAGCATATCTGCAGATGCTGATGAATATTTATAACATTTTGAACTTAACTAGATCCAACTGGATTAGCAGTGCAGTGAAATGGAACACGTGTTTAAAAATTTAGTCAAATGAATAAAATGTGGATATTTTAGGGCAATAACCCAACAATGTTCTGCTTTTCTGGAGTAAAATACATACACCATCAAATATCGCTTTAAATCCTCAGACAAACCTGCTGTGGCTGTCTTTTTGTTTTTGTTTTGTTTTTTTTTGTTTGTTTTTCCAAACCAATATTGATATGACTGTGATATCTTCATGCATCCCTAATTTCCATTGGTCAGCTGGCATTTTGAAAAACATAAACAATACAAACAGTAAAGATTTTATGAGGTCTTGATATTACATTACTATATATTATTTCAGCAACAGGCAAGCAATGCTAGAACTACAAGGGAGATCCAGCCAGTCTTTTTTTATCCGTCCTAGTAAAGAACTGGGTTGGGGAATATGTGCTGGGCTGAGGCATTAGTGAGTGCCCCAGATAAATTGGGTAAATAATGTTCTTTAATCAGGTGAATTCAGAGGGGAGGGAGCTTGCGCAAAGACTGCTTTCTCCCACACAATCTAATTTGCCAGGCTGAGAATCAAGGGCTGGAGGTTAATTTCTTATCTGAGGCAGACGGCTTCTGGTCTTAAAGCTTCTGCCGTACCCAATGGATTCTACGCAGTGCACAATTACTTATAGGCTGGTGGTTTTAACTTCAGCTTGGCCCCCTCCCTGACTATGCATCCTTTACCCTAATACTGCAATGCTGTTAAGACTTTGCCTTGTGTAAACCTTCCATGGGTCAAGGGTCTATACATACAAGCCATCTCGTTCAAGCCAATTAAAACAGAACTCATGTATCCCTGCCTGTTCCACTGAACATGACTTCACGGCAATTAGATAAGGACAAAAACGTATCAAATGAACACAAATGTAGAACACAGCACCAACATCCCTTTTAAGTGTGCATGAGTGTGCAACAAAAAGCATTCTGTTGTAGGCCAGTCCAAAAATGCTGCCTGCCAAGGTACAACTGTGTTTGCTGATCTATTTAGGGCACTGCTTTTTTTTATCTTTTACAACTGCTGGCAATGAACCAGCCCCAAAAAAGAGAGCTAAAAGCAGATATTGGAGGGTGTTTTGATGTCTTGGTTGTTTATGTGCTTTCAGTAGTTTCATATACATTCATGGCAATATTTTGGCTGCATAGAGTCCAATATGTTTATAGCTTTTGAATTAGAGCCAATACCTTTGGTTTCTCCCTAATGTTCCCTTGAGATCCAATAAGTTTGTCTATACAGAGAATACACAGACTAAACCATATGTATATAATCCAGGAAATAAGTAAGGAATAGCTAGAATATATAAAAATACACTCCCAAAAAAAGATGGTTCTTCCATCCGAAAGGGTTCTTTAGTAAAGAAAATGGTTCTATATAGAACCATGGACACTCAAAGAACCCTTTGCATGTTTAAATGGTTCTTTGCATCATGAAAGGGTTCTTCAGATTGATGGACATTGAGTTGTAGATGGTTCTGTATAGAACTATTTTGAAAAGGTCCCAAAAGGGTTCTTCTATTGTAACAATGTCAAACTTGTAACAATAGCAGAACCCTTTTTGGAGGCTATATAGAACCATTTACATCACATTCTCTCTCAATCTGATGAACCTTTTCATGATCCAAAGAACTCCTTATTTATGCAAAGGGTTTGTGGTTCTACTGAGGATGACAGAATGAGTCGAATAGAGAGAGACAGGTCTGGGTGGCAGAGAGACAGCAGAGAGAAGCAGTTCAACAGGGGAATGTGATGACAAGTTCAAATGCAAAAGCAAATCCCTTATTCATCAGAAATGAGGCACGTCTCCAGAAAGTCTTAGCATTTGACAGTAATGTGGTATGAGTGCTGAAAAGCACTGTTGGAGAGTGCAAAAGGAAAAGAACAAGGTCAAAAGCCTCCACACAGGCTCCATATCTATTATAAAGTACTGCCGACAGGTCCTACAAGTTGAGTAAGGTATTCATATTTCTGAGGCTAAAACCATTAGACATGGATATTATGCTCTAACCCATAAAGATTTGATTCATCATGCAAGAGGACACTTTATGCTACATCCTTCCATCACAGAAAGACAGACACTGAAGGTGAAACACACCTGTAGTGCTGCATCTGGCATGCTGAGTCTGCGCACAAAGCCGCTGCCGCCCGTGAAGAAGCGCTCCGAGCCCCAGGTGCCGCTTATGGGCCGACCCGTGTTGTAGAACATGAACGTGTCACTGCCAGATGTGGCAGTCAGACAGGTTTTATAGCAGTAGGTCTTGGTCAGAGAGCCGTTTCCACGGACCTCAATGTAGTGTGGTTCGACTTTCAGATCACGGCGGAGAACCACATTGTTGTTGGCTTGCGACCCTCCACCGCCACCTCCTCCAGAACCACCCTCCTGCGAGCTCTTCTGGGACACGCAGCAGGGTGAGCAGGAGCCAGGCTGAGTGCAGTAGGCATGGCAACGGACGATGGCCAGGACCACCACAGTGACAAGGAAGACAAAGGTGGTGGCGCTGAGTGCTACAATCAGGTAGAGGGTTACGTTGGAGAACAGCAGCGTGCTGTGGGGCCGGATGATCCTCTTAGGGTCAGGCATGACCTTGGGAGGGACCTCCATCACTGCAATGTTGATTGTGGCAGTGGAAGACAGTGCTGGCTCACCATGGTCCTTCACAAGCACAGTGAGACTGAATGAGGTGGAGTTGTCTTCCAGGACCCGGCGCGTGGTGCGAATCTCCCCTGTATGTTCATGCACTTTGAACAGGTCAGGATCAGTGGACTGGTCCAGCACATAGATCAGCCAGGCATTCTGTCCGGCATCCGCATCATAGGCTACCACCTTGCTAACTAATGCACCTGCTTCAGCATTCTTCAGCACCGTTTCTGTAGAACGTGTCCCGTTAGCTGGAGGGCTCACAATCTCTGGCGGGTGGTCGTTTTGGTCCATCACATAGATGTAGACTGTGGCTACACGGCTAAGAGGTGGAATGCCACCATCCTGAGCTTTCACCTGGAAGTGAAACTCTCGCAGAGACTCGTAATCGAAGGAACGTAGGGCATATGCCACACCGGTGTCGGGCTTGACCGACACATAGGAAGTGACGGGAATGCCATGGTTGTTGTCATTCAGGACAGTGTAGGTGATGCGGGAGTTCTCGTTCACATCTGCATCCTGAGCCTTGACAGTGCAAAGAGATGCTCCAGGTGCGTTGTTCTCCATTACATACACAGTGTAAGACGTCTGCTCGAAGCGTGGTGGGTTGTCGTTAACATCTGCCACATCTATCTGAATGGTCTTCTGGGAGGAGAGGGGAGGTGTGCCGCCATCAGTGGCACTGAGGGTGACGTTATAGGCTGATACGGTCTCGCGATCCAAGAAGGCAGAGGTCACTAGCGTGTAGTAGTTCCTGAAGGACTTGATTTTGAAAGGGAGGCCTGGTGGGATCTCCAGGGTCACCTGCTTGTTTGGGCCGGAGTCCCGGTCTGTCACGCTGATCAAGGCCACCACGGTGTCAGCGCGGGCATCTTCACGCACCGGGCTCGACAAAGACGAAAGCACAATCTCCGGAACGTTGTCGTTAACGTCCACCACCTCCACCACCACTTTGCAGTGGGCTGCAACTGCAGCCGGCCCTTTGTCCATGGCTTGGATATACATTTCATATGAGTTGGTGTCCTCATAGTCCACGTTGCTCCTGACCCGGATTTCTCCGGTGTTGGTGTCCATGCTGAACATCTGCCGGACCCTTTCAGGGGTGTAGCTACTGAATGAATAAAAGACCTCTCCATTAGTGCCCTCATCTTGATCGGTGGCGTTCAATTTAATCACGAGCGTGTCTTTAGGCGAATTTTCGAGCAGTTTCACTTTATACACGGAGCTGTCAAACACCGGGTTGTTGTCGTTCGAGTCCAAAACGCGCACGTTGATCGTGGTGCTTCCGCTAAGGGCCGGCGTGCCGCCGTCCATCGCCGTCAGAATCAGCTGATGATGCGGCGTTTGCTCGCGATCCAGCGGCTTTTTGAGCACGAGCTCAATGTGCTTGCTGTTAGACGCCGGCTTGTTGGAGTCGAGCGCGAAATGCTCGTTCGGGCTGAGCCGGTAAACCCGGACTGAATTGGTGCCAGCGTCCGGATCCTGCGCGTGCTCGATGGGATAGCGCGCTCCCGTGATCTCCGACTCGCTGATTTCCAGCTGGTACTCGTCCCTGGGGAACTGGGGCGCGTTGTCGTTCGCGTCCACTACCTCCACCTCGACGCTGTGTGCCTCGGAGGGGTTTTCCAGACGCGCCTCGAGATTCAAAACGCAGCTGCTCGCGTCGCACAACGCGTCCCTGTCGATTCTCTCGTTCACGAACAGCTTCCCGTTCTTTGGGTTGACGTCCACGTACCGTTTGCCTCCATCAGACGTTACCTTGATCTTGCGGGAGGGGAGCTTTCTGATGTCCAACCCCAAATCCTGCACAATGTCACCTACAATCGCCCCGTTGTCCATCTCCTCTGGAATGGAATATCGGATTTGTCCGAGTGCAAGGCCACAGCATAGGATCACCAAAAATGAAATAGGCACGTTTCTCCCCGGGCAGTTACATTTCCCGGCGAGAGCCATCTCAAGATCATGGGATCCGCAGGCGGATTAGAAGCAGCTCTCCGTCTTTTTCATCTGCAGTATATCTCGCCTCCCTCCGCGGCATCAACGCGGGGCTAGTTGTTTTCCCCGCTCGTGTGCGCGATGTTTTCGCTCGTAAACGCCGTTTGAGATGTGCGCGGATATTCCTTGGATGCGTCCATGTTTCCTTTGTCCGCGCGCTCTTCCTTTCTTTCTATTTTTTTCCCTCTGCGCGCCGCTGACGGGTGTGTTTCCACTGGTGCTGCTGCATCTCACCGTGCGCGCGCTCGACCACCATCCCCTCCCCTCCCCTCCCCTCTCTCTCTCTCTCTCTCTCTCTCTTTCTCTCTCTCTCTCTCTCTCTCTCTCTCTCTCTCTCTCTCTCTCTGTCTCTCTCTCTCTCTCTCTTTCTCTCTCTCTGTCTCTCTCTCTCTCTCTCTCTTTCTCTCTCTCTCTCTCTCTTTCTCTCTCTCTCTCTCTCTCTCTGTCTCTCTCTCTCTCTCTCTCTTTCTCTCTCTCTCTCTCTCTCTCTCTCTCTTTCTCTCTCTCTCTCTCTCTCTCTCTTTCTCTCTCTCTCTCTCTCTCTCTCTCTCTCTCTCTTTACCCTCTGCATCTCTCTTTCTCTCTCTCTCCCTCTCTCTCTCTCTCTCTCTCTCTCTCTCTCTCCCGTTACCCTCTGCATCTCTCTCTCTCTCTCTATTTCTCTCTCTCTCTCCCGTTACCCTCTGCATCTCTGCACCTCTGCTCTTATAAAGCTCTAGAGCAGCTTTTCTTAATGCTTTACCTTCATTAGCACAGCATACATCAAATACGGCACGTCCGAAACGGAAAGTGGCTTGACCTCTTAATGCATTATCACTGAAACTGAAATGCGTTCTTTGCATTTTCCCTCATTTGACATGGCACAGCAGCATTTCATGGTCACAGCAGCAGCTGGGATCCATTTCCTTGGATTTGCTTGCATTGTGCATTCTGGTCACAGGATTCCATCCAAATATTGTAACTACAGCCATAAATATTACACCATGCAATTATATCTGCAAGACAAATGATAACCAAAGGCCACTGGTCAAATTGTAACAAAACCTAGTCATTTCCTGACTTTTCCACCCCAGAAGTCAATCAATACAGTAAAGTCACAAAGAAAGTCAGCAGAGGGCACTCAAAGAGTTGCTCAAAGGCTGCCACCACTGTGGCTGTGAAGCACAGGTGATGAGACAAGTTTTGCAGCTTTATTTTCCTCACCAAAAATGTGGAATCAGTTCCTTTGGTGTTGTATCAATATACCATGGCAACGATGTAGAACAAGACGGGGGGAAACACAATGAATGCTCTTTTATTGATCAAACAGCAAGGGAGAGCTGTGACTAAGAGCTACTGAAATGGCCAAGGTAGCAGGCAGGTCTCCTCTAGCCATACATTGTCCATTCATGGTAGCCACACAGGCACAACTACTCCACATTTTTGATGCATCTCCTACCACAAGCATGGTGCCTATTCAGAGCCTTCATGACTGGCCGCTCTTCATGGACACGCTTCCCATGCTACCACCACAGTGCAAGCCAGTAGCCGGATACTACAGTATTTTTTTTCCCCATTTTTGGCATTTGACAGCGCTACTGTTGTCCTAAGAAAACCTTGTAAAAAAAAAAAAACTTGAAAAAGCCTATCAATGGAACCAGACATTTCTCCAAGTCATTTTGTCATTTTGGGCTGTTTCTTTTGGTCCATTCTTCATTTACACACAATGTAAAGAGCAACAGGGATTTAAAATTTCCAAAAAACACAAAATGACACTGTAAAGTTACTATATATGTATATATATATATATATATATATATATATATATATATATATATATATATATATATATATATACATACACACACACTAGTATTCCTATACAACACTGATGACTCGCTCTCAAAGGTGCTGGGTACCGTACAGGCACCCCTTCTATTGCCTTGTCAGCCACTATCTTCTCAAACATGGTCATTATTCAGTTGTCCCAAAGAGTGACAGCCCAAATAAGTGTGTCAAAAATTATTAATCATGAAAGGAATCCCCCATCCCCCCACAATCATCACTATCCCCAACCCCACCATCATCATCACCATCACTATCATCATCGTGTCGACGCTTTGACTCCAGTCAGACTGGGTTGCCTGAGGCAAGCACTCTTCGCCTCTATCAGCACAGTGAGCTCATTTGTCACTCTGAAACTGATGACATAAACTGACCTCTGTTAACTGCACTCAGTTAATCCCTCAACACACAGAGCTGGAACAATATAACTGAAAATGAGTTAAACTATTAATAAGTTACACATTTTATGATCAGTATTGGTGTAAACAATGCTGTTTATGAATGCTTCATGTTATGCAGTTATTTTATAACTGAAGTGTGGGACGTTAGACTGGAAGAATTATAAATTCACATCCCCACCTTCTGTTCCCGTGACAAAGGGTTCACAATTCCCACTGCATCTCCATCCTGTTCCTCAGTCCTACTACAGCAATGAGGGTCTGGCCTTCTAGTTACAGTCAGAAGCTGCCCAGAACTCCAGTCCAAGTTTTCAGAGTTCTCACCCCTCCT
This sequence comes from Pygocentrus nattereri, assembly GCF_015220715.1. Classification (NCBI taxonomy): domain Eukaryota; kingdom Metazoa; phylum Chordata; class Actinopteri; order Characiformes; family Serrasalmidae; genus Pygocentrus; species Pygocentrus nattereri. The sequence continues at coordinate 3,745,714 of NC_051228.1, forward strand.
TCAATCAGTCTTCCCTCAAGCTACCACATTTACATTTATAGCATTCGGCTGACGCTCTTATCCAGAGCGACTTACAATTTGATCATTTTACACAGGCAGGCCAAGGCAGTGTTAGGAGTCTTGCCCAAGGACTCTTATTGGCGTAGTGTAGGGTGTTTGCCCAGGTGGGGATTGAACCCCAGTCTACAGTGTAGAAGGCAAAGGTGTTAACCACTACACTATCCCAACCACTATGAAGGCATGGTCTGAACTCACAAGCATTCATTTATTATTAAAGTTAAACCATATAACATTCATTTGCGGGTTTGCACTATCTTTCAAAAGTGTTATTCAATAATAAGTCATGCAGTACATATAAAAATGTTATAAACAAGACACTGAAATATGAACTAATGGTGTAATGTAAAGCATAAGTCTACAAAGTGCCTGTAATTCCCTACCAGCAATCATGTCCTACTTAAGTATTAATTATTTCTTTGTATAAATGTACTGAGGATATTTGATTGTGAAACACAGGGCTCTGATCAGACAAATGGGGCTCTCTTGCTCTCTCTTTTGTGTGATTTGTGTACAGTGTTTTGTGCGCAGGAGCATTGTGGTTTGTTTTTATTGATCGTCATAATAAAGAAAGACAGAAAGAAAGAGGAAATAAAGGTCACAGAATGGCTAATTTGTTCTGGGTAAATCATACACTGTAGACAATGCATCATTCATTAACTCATGAAATCAGACACAAAGCTCAACTGCTCATTTCTACTATCTATGCATTGATTCATGTGATGTTCTGATGGAAAAAAAGTATATATATATATATATATACACTCACCAGCTACTTTATTAGGTACACCAGTTCAGTTGCTTGTTAATACAAATAGTTAATCAGCCAATCACACGGCCGCAACTCAGTGCATTTAGGCATGTAGAGGTGGTCAAGACAACTTGCTGAAGTGCAGACCGAGCATCAGAACGGGGAAGAAAGGGGATTTAAGGGACTTTGAACGTGGCGTGGTTGTTGGTGCCAGACGGGCTGGTCTGAGTATTTCAGAAACTGCTGATCTACTGGGATTTTCACGCTCAACCATCTCTAGGGTTCACAGAGAACGGTCCGAAAAAGAGGAAATATCCAGTGAGCGGTCAGCTGTGTGGACGAAAATGCCTTGTTGGTGTGAGAGGTCAGAGGAGAACGGGCAGACTGGTTCCAGATGATAAAGAGACAACAGGAACTCAAATAACCAACCAGAATCTCTGAGGAACGTTTCCAACACCTTGTTGAAAGTCTGCCATGAAGAATTAAGACAGTTCTGAAGGCCAAAGGGGGACCAGCCTTTTACTAGCACCTAACTAGCACCTTTTACTGTACCTAATAAAGTGGCCAGTGAGTGTGTATATATATATATATATATATATATATATATATATATATATATATATATATATATATATATATAAGCATCTTAGCTGGTCTCCTCAGCAAGCAGGTGTCCTCTTCCTACACAGCTCTACTTGATGGTAGGCACCCAATCCATCTAACCAGCCCCAGCACAAGTCCAGCACAAAACAATACAAATAACACATTTACTGTAAACCCTTATAATGTCCATATTAATGTCCAAATATTATTACTTATGATGTCCAGGGCAGTCGTGGGCTGGAGGGTTAGGAACCCAGCCCTGTGACTGGAAGGTTGCCAGTTTGATCCTCAGAGCTGACAGTACATAACTGAGGTACATATGAGTACATATGGATGTGTGGGAGATGTCCTAGCACTAGCCAGTAGCAGGATGCCACAATATAAAGAACTGCTGAAGTTCTATGCCACTTAAAGTTTCCTAGAATCAGGCATCCAGGTCAACAATCACATCCTTATTTTTAAGCTATAAGCTTTACTTTTAAGAGTGTAATCTGTGTTATTTTGTACTTTTCTTCAAAGACGTGCTATCAAAAGTACATTTTCTGTCTATCCTGAGTTCAATATTGAGAAACTAATTACAGTTTTGGCTGAGATTTCAACAAATAAAAGAGATAAAGTACAAAGTACTGGGATACACCAACCAAATGCGACAGCAAGTTACACTCTCTCTCTCTCTCTCTCTCTCTCTCTCTCTCTCTCTCTCTCTCTCTCAGTGACCCTCTCTGGCTCATAACACATGAAAAATTAAAGAGAATAAAGGAGTCTGACACTACTTTCAACCTAGAAACCCCAAAATACGGTGCATATTTAATATCTAAAATAAAATATTCTGCCATTCAGTCTTCCAAAAACATCTACTGACCAAAATCCACCAAAGTCAGAAATAAACATACAAAATCACAATTACAACAATCACCTTAGCTGCTTTGCATTTTAGCCATTTATTAGCAAAATTCTGTTGTCGGAAGAAAACCTCGTATCTCCATTTTTTTCTTTTCATTTTTCAGGTTTTGACATAATGTGAAAATGCCTGTCGCCCTTTACATTGTGTGTAAATTTCATGATGAATGAACCAAAAGAAACGGCCCAAAATGACTTGGAAAAAAGTCTGGTTCCATTGACTTACACTAAAAATTCCTTTTCCTATCTCCCATTTTGGATATACAAGGTTTTCTTCCAAGAACAGTGAGATGGTTTCGGTAAACGTGAGCCTGCTGGCATGCGATAAAAGAGCACCGGTGACATTTCCAGGCGTGGCTCTTTTATCTGCAGGACCTGTTTGTGTTTATTTGAATCCGATAGCAAAGGGAAATGGGTGTAATCCCATCATTTACACAGGCCAGCAGGCTCCACATACCTGGCCCCTTCAGTGCTGAACACAGCCCAAATCTTAAACTACCTCCGCTGTAGCTGCGTTCTCTTAGTGATCTCATCAGGCGGCATCCGCTCCCATCTGCTCAACACTTTTAGGGAAAGAGGATTAAGACATCACGGGCTCTCCTCAGAAAACAACACCCTGTTCCACATAAACTGACCCACAAACAGCTGACCCAAAGGACTGGGCAGCCAAGTCCATCCTCAAAGTCCACTTTACCAGGACAGCAACAGAAATATTGCAGTCTAATACACTCCTCACATGTGGAAGACCTCCACTTTTCCTCTGTCCTTTTTTTGGCTTGGACATACATTATGTCAGTGTGAGCCATCTTGAACTGGTACTGAATCTTTACATTACATGGACTTTTTAAGAAATGTGTGGGTGCTATGGAAACATTCTTCACATCCACACACCTCATTTACAAAACTGGTTCTGTATGGAACATTCTACCGAAAGGTTCCGTAGGAAATCAAAATATGGTTTGTCCATAGAATCCATTCAAAATCCCCAAGACTTCTTATTCTTCACACTAATGTATCTCACAATAACGACTCTTTGTAGAACCATATATTTAAAGGCTATTTAGGAACCAAAAGTGGTCACTTCCATAGCAGTGGTTCTTAAATTGGTCCTCAGGGCCTTCCATCTCACTGGGGATCTGGGGAACCTTGAACCACAGTTCTACAGCATTGCTGCAAAGAACCCACCTTTGAGTAAGACCTGATCTTCAGTATGTTTCTATACATTGACTGAACCTGTTGGTGCCCTGTATCTCGTCTCTGGCCTCTGACCGAGTTTGAAGACGGTTTTGATCGCGTGAACTCGCGCCTCTCCCCGTCTCTGGCCTGCCTTATATAAGTGTGCTGGATTTGAGTGGAGGTGCACCCATCTGAGAGAGACCACGCACAGCCTGCACCGGCACTGCCCTCAGCAAGGACACACACAGAGCACTCCAGAGTGCACTGAAAACATGTCTCTCTCTCTCTCTCTCTCTCTCTCTCTCTCTCTCTCTCTCTCTATGCTCTCATTTATTATCTCTCTTTCTTTCCTTTTCTCCATAACTCCCACTCTCTTTCCATGGCCTCACTCTTTCTCTGCTTGTCTGTCTTTCCTTCTATTTCTCTTTTTTCATCTCCCCTTTCTTCCCCCATGTGCTCTCTCTCTCTCTCTCGTTCTCTCTCTCTGTTTTCTCTCTCTCTCTCATTCTCCTCCTCCTCTTTTTTCTCTCTTTGCCTCATTTCTCCCCTACTTCCATTTCCCCTCTTGTTTCATCTCTCTCTCTCTCTCTCTCTCTCTCTGTCTCTCATTGCTGCTCTCAACTCTTTCCTTGACTCAAGTGCATTCCTTTTCTCGTCTCCTTTTTTCCTCCCTCTTTCTCTCTCTTGCGCTCTCCTCTAAAACCTCTTGACCCATCTCTCTCCCTTGCTCTGTTTTCTCTCTCCTTCTTTCTCTTCATCTCTCCTCCTCTTTCTCACTCTCTGCTCCATTTCTCCTCATCACTTTCTTTACTTTGTCTTTAGTGATTGTTCTCTTTCCTTCTTCCCTTTCCCTCTCCATCTTTCTCTCATATTCTTTCTCCTCCTTCTCTCTCCTGCCCCCTCACTCCACAGCATGTCTCTCTATATACCTTGTATCCCTCCCTCTCTTTATCTATTTCTTTCCATCCCCCTTTTACCCCCTCTGTCTGTCTCTTCCTTTGTCTGTCTCTTCCTGTCTTTCTCTCTCTGTCTCTCTCAACTCTTTCCCTCAAGTTATTTTTTCTCCTTGCCTCCTCCTTCTCTCCCTCTCTCTCTCTCTCTCTCTCTCTCTCTCCCTCTCTCTCTCTATTTCTCTCCCTCATCTTGCTCTCTCTTCTCCATTTCTCCTCATACCTCTATTTTCCCTATATCATCCCTCTGTCTGTCTGTCTGTCTGACTCTCTCTCTCTCTCTGCTCAATTTCTCATGCTCTCTTTCTTTCTTCATTTTATTTATCTTTTCTTTCAGTGATAATTTCTTAATTACTCTTCTCTCTCGCTCCTCCCTCTCCCCACAGCACATCCTTCTCTCTTTC